>NW_005372121.1:203468-220381 GCF_000412655.1 Myotis brandtii
GGAGAGTACATCACTCACTCAAGTGGTTATTTTGACAAGTCACTCTGAATTATTTAGTGAAGTTCAAATCCTTATCTATGAGGGACATATGCTTCAGGGAGTGGGGAATGTGTCCTTAATATCATACTTTAAGTTTCAAGAAAAGTTAATTTAAACATTTTAAAACCTTCTTAATATTTCTTAGGCATGTTAAAACATTTCTATATATTACTACAACAGGAGAGATCAACCAAAGGTCTTGTATGTATGCATGTAAACCTAACCAATGAACACAGACACCAGGGGATGAAGGCATGAGTGGGGGGTGCGGGGGTAATGGGGGGATAAAGACACATATGTAATACTTAGTCAATAAAGGAAAAAAAGTAAATGTAATCTTACCATGTAACCCAGCAATCACACTACTAGGAATTTACCCAACTGAATTGGAAATGTATGACAGCTTAAAACAGCTACATGTTAATGTTTGCTAATATAATGGTGTTTTCATAATCACTAAAAACAGGAAGCAAATAAAATATTCTTTAAGCAAATAGATAAACTGTGAGTCAATAAAGAAAAAAAAGTAAATGTAATCTTACCATGTAACCCAGCAATCACACTACTAGGAATTTACCCAACTGAATTGGAAATGTATGACAGCTTAAAACAGCTACATGTTAATGTTTGCTAATATAATGGTGTTTTCATAATCACTAAAAACAGGAAGCAAATAAAATATTCTTTAAGCAAATAGATAAACTGTGGGACATCTATACCATGGAATATTACTAATCAATGAAAAAGAAATGAGCTCTTACATTATGAATGGATATGAATAAGGCTTAAATGCATGTTGCTATGTGAAAGAAGCCAATCTTAAAAACCTGCATACTATACAGTTCTAATTATACAACTTCAGAAAGGTGCAAAACTAGACAGTAACCAAATCAGTGATTGTCAGGGGCTCAGGAAAGAAACGGGATAAATGATTGAATAAGTGAAGCAAAGGGGATTGTTTAAGGCATGAAACTACTCTCTAGGATACTGTCATAGTGAACACAAGATATTAAATGTTTGCCAAAATCCACAGACTTTACAGAGTACAAAGACTATATCTAAGGCATGCGTGTTTTTAAAAAGTGATTTAGAAGGTTGCAGATCCCAGAATGGAATGTAGAACATGACAAAATATTCTAAAAGTTTTACAAATATTTAAAACTATATCACTGAAGGGGGTGGGAGTTGCTGACCTAATTAATTTTGGATATGAGTGGAGTCTGCAAGACTAAAGTCAGAAGTAACTATATATAGGCAATGCATTTGAGTTAATAATCCACCGGAGTATGGGTTAACAATTCTGATATGGCTCTGCATGTATACTGGAGTTCAATAATTAAGTAAATGGATGGTGGACTGGGAGCCAAAACTGAAATTTGGATATGTGAAATATTAGTTTATGTACACTTCCTTCCTCACCCTAAACATGAAACATAATAAATATCTTATTTTGTTTGGAAACTATCTGAGTAGGGAATACCTCATTAATTATCAATGCGTAAGTCTCAGTAGTACCCATAAATGCTTAATAAACTTCAGCTGGTTGGTGATAATGAGGGCAAAAATAAAAATCACATCGTAGAGAAAGGAAGGTTGTTTTACTCTCTATGCCCAAAGAACTATTATAAAATTGGGAGTCAGGCATGATGAGTCAAACTAAGCAATACACTGAGGGCTAGGGGGGAGTGAATGAGGTTCCATTTACAGGATGATGGTCTTCAGTGACCTCTGAGGAAGAAAGCAGTATGCACAAATTAAGAGTGGTCTGTGACATAACTCAGAACCCAGATGACACTGCTTGGGTTTCCTATAAGAGACCACAGAGAAGGGCATTTCCTTTCTTTACGCACTGAGAAGAACGATGTACAGCCATAATCTGGGGAAGAGTGGAAGCAATGGGATCTAAGGACCCAGTGGTCTGTGGAGTGGCAGTAAGTGAGTGCATATGGTGGCATGACAAGTGGCTGACTTGATCTGTGATCTATGGGAAAGCAGCAGTAGGGTGAGAAACAGACTGAGATGAGCATGGAGAAGTGGATCACTGAAGAACACGGTGCCACTAGAAGCTGAAAAGGAGCAGTAAATGGGGACCCAGAAAAGAGAACAGTCCTGTGAGCAGTAGTCTAAGGAGGAACATCAAACTGAATGGAGACACCTTACTTTGAGTACCTGGAAATGTCCTAAATGAGGAAAGTCATGAGAATGTTTCACAGGGGTGGTGTGTGTGTGTGTGTGTGTGTGTGTGTGTGTGTGTGTGTAGGGGGTGATGGGTATTAAGCTAGTGAAATCCAGATCTAGATGTTTATGAACCATTTATAACATCAGGATTTGTGAGGTCTGGGGACATCTGTTTTACAATGAAAAATTAATTTCCAATTAAAAATTAAATTATTCTCTAAATTAAAAGTTGTCAGATGGCTAAGCATTTGGAGTTTTCCTAACATTTTTATAGACTGTTCTGTCCCTTCCTTTTATGTCAGCATGTCTATGTCTAGCAGTATTACCTTATGTTCCAAGTTTTTTAGCAAGCTATTAATTAGTAATTCTTCTACACCTAATTCTTAATTTTAAAACACCACTGGAGTCTCTAAGTATATTTCCAAATATTCTACAGAGTAAAATGCACCAGCCCATAATGCTTTTTTACAATTGCTTCTGACATAGTGAAAATGTTCCAGATGAGTACTAAGGTTCTGAAAGTCAGGAGGGTTATACCATCACCATAGGATGACTGTATGCCAGTGATGGTGAACCTATGACACGGGTGTCAGAGGTGACACGCAAACTCATTTTTTGGTTGATTTTTCTTTGTTAAATGGTATTTAAATATATAAAGTAAATATCAAAAATATAAATCTTTGTTTTACTATGGTTGCAAATATCAAAAAATTTCTATATGTGACACTGCACCAGAGTTAAGTTAGGGTTTTTCAAAATGCTGACACGCCGAGCTCAAAAGGTTCGCCATCACTGCTGTAAGCCATTAATGATTATATGTTGCCCTAGGTATTTATGTCGACATATGTTTAACCAAAATGACTAAATTTCCCCAAAATTCAAATTTAACCATGACATGGGTACTAGACTGAAGGGCAAAAGATGTATCAAGTCCCGTGTTATACACAGAAGAACTTGAGTTGGGAAGCATAGAGTTCCAAAAATATTTGAAGATAATATTTTAACATACATAACAAACTAGTAAATAGTTATCACCTCTATCTTGATGACCATTTTTCTTGCAATCAGACTTTGAAAATAGAAATGTTCTGGAAAAGTATGTTTTTAAGTATTAGCAGTATGAATTTGCAAAGTGATAACTTCCAGGGATTGACTTAATAAACGCTATGGAAAAAGCATTGTCCTCTCAAATAGCTCACCAACAGCTCACTGACGCTTGACATTTACTCAGTGGAAAAATGCTATTTTATTGTATGTTTCGCAAGATAAATTCACATGCAAAACCCCTGGGTATAGATCAACTAAATATCCATATTCGATGAAATTTATATCATGTGCAAATGTTTGATAACAGTACTTTCCTGGGATTAAGTCAGTCTAGATGATGAAACACATTTTTAATTCCAAGAAAATAAGTTTAAAGAATAAAGAACTCTTTTTAGAGGCTCCACTGGCTGCTAAGGACCAAGGAGAACTAGCCAAACCACTGTACTCACACATGGTAACATTCTCATAAACTGGTTTCTGGTTGTTCCTCCTGCTTTTTTATTACCAAGAGCTCTAGCAAAGATCTTAATCCAGAACAGTTGATTTAGTAGCTGTGAGATTGCATGAGATAAGACTTGACTGGATAAAGTTCATATATAGTTTATGATATACTGGTACATCACACATCTTACCTCAATTGCTACTATAGTCGCTTTAATTCTCTATTTTAGGTAGTATGAGCAAAATTATAGTGCAAGGCATAATAAAATATTAAAAAGTAGCTTAGTAGCACTGAAAGTAACAATGTATAATGAAGAAAAATAATGTCCATTGAGACACTTTGTATTTCTCACTCAATTTAACCTTTATCACAAATGGTTTGGTACACTGATTTGATAGAAATGAAGAAATCAAGGCCCAGATAAGTTTTTCTTTCATAGCAAATGTAGGCTTCTGGCTACCAGAGCTAGTGTGATTGTATGTGTATGTAATAATGATGCCAATGTACATCATTTTATATACAATATGCAATACATAATAAACATGCATGTAGTCAGTTAATATATATACATATATATACATATGTATATATATATTATAAACATCAGATATATAGATTATAGGTTAAAGCATAGATATATATACATATTCCCAGACACATACATTCGTAAGGTCCATTACCCAGGTATATTTTCTAGTGACTTCAATTTTATAATATAGTCATATTTAAAATTATATTCAATAGACCTAAAATAATTTATAATGTGTAAAACTATTCTTTTATTTGATCTAGAGTGTTTGTGTCATTTATTATGTTTAACAGCTTTAAATTAGCTAATTAAATCATATTATTAACTACTTATCAGTACAAAAAATAATAAAGGCAATTTCTTTTTTATTGTGTGGTCATTCTAGTGGAAACTTGTTTACATTTTTGTAATATTTGCCTAGGCAATATTATCTACTTGTGAATTATGAGTCTATGTTTTAAATGAGAACAAAATTTTAATTATAGAAGCTCTTAAATTGAATATAAAGGCGATCAGTATAATTTTATTTTAATGAGCTCAATTTAAAGAAATGCAGCTATCATCTCAATGCTGGTAAGATTTTGATCATTGTGCTTCCCAATACAAAAGCATTCAAATATAGAATGCCTGCTTCTTACCCTGTAGAAGTAACAACATTGCTGGCGCAATGGTAAAATGACCAATCTAAACAACTCTTGGGGAATGATCAATCTTCAGTTTTACTTGACCAACCCCTCAAATTTTGTACATGGTCACAAAATCAGGCATTTACACAGTTTCAGTGAAAGACTAAACCTCTCTCCCCACTAGTGTAAAGTCCTGTCCCAGGTGGAATGGTACCTAAAATTATCCCATTAGAAGTGTAATCCTGCTAGCCAGTGTGGCTCAGTGGTTGAGCATTGACCCATAAACCTGGATTCTGGTCAGAGTACATACCCAGGTTATGGGCTTGATCCCCAGTAGGGGGTGTGTGGGAGGCAGTTGATAAATGATTCTCTCTTTTCATTAATGTCTCTTTCCCTCTCTTTCTCTCTCTCTCTCTCTCTATCCCTCCCTCTGAAATCAATAAAAATATATTTTCTAACAAGAAGTGTATTCCTTTGATTTTAAAAATCATCTCTTTTACAGATAACAAATGCTCCTGAAATATGTACTATATTGCCATCAGTATTTTGACATAAATTAATATATTACTCTGTTCTTTTATTTTTTTTATTTTTATTTTTTAAAAAAATATATTTTATTGATTTTTTACAGAGAGGAAGGGAGAGGAATAGAGAGTTAGAAACATCGATGAGAGAGAAACATCGACCAGCTGCCTCCTGCACACCCCCTACTGGGGACATGCTCGCAACCAAGGTACATGCCCTTGACCAGAATCGAACCTGGGACCCTTGAGTCCGCAGGCCGACGCTCTATCCACTGAGCCACACCGGTCAGGGCTTACTCTGTTCTTTTAGACAAATGACTTGAAACAATATGCAAGATACCTAGAGCCCAGACAGGGAAATGGAAAGGAAAGAGAAGATATACATTAGATAATATTATTTCTGTTACATGTCACAAAATTCAAAATAGGAGTCGTTTCTGCAAAAAAAAAAATAAATAAATAAAAGTGAAATGAATTGTGCAAGCAATGTGGTGTCTCACAGACCACCAGCACAACAGTATAACTAAGCCTTGGGAAGCACTTGAACAAGGGATTGAATGACACTATTTTGCCAACTTCCATGTCTGCTATTCTCTAGTCATTTGCCTTATTATTGTCTCTCTCTGAAGACCTGTCACATGGTTCACATGGCAGAAAAGTTGGCAGCAGAGACAACCTAGTTTTACATTTACAAACAGCTTATATAGTTTTGGTCTCAAGAGAAACCACACTGCCGAAACCGGTTTGGCTCAGTGGATAGAGCGTCGGCCTGCGGACTGAAGGGTCCCAGGTTCGATTCCGGTCAAGGGCATGTACCTGGGTTGCGGGCACATCCCCATGCCCCTGACTTAGGACCCAACTCCTTAGTGTAGAATTATGGTCACCTTCTGAATGTGGAATGCCACTTTGATCAGCTAGTTGCACAGAGTTTAAGTGCAGAAGTCATCTATTCTCCCAGTAGTGAGGACTATAGAATCCCAGAAAATTAAAGCTATAACGTTTATATAAATTCCTCTCATCCAACCTCAACACTAAAAAGTAAAGGAAAGAAGACCCTATCAACCCATGATAAAATATGGTGAAATCTTAAAGCATATTACTAAGTGAAAAAAGCCAATCTGAAAGGGCTAAAAATTATATAATTCCAACTATATAGCCTTCTGGTAAAGACGAAACTACGGAGACAGTAAAAAGATCAGAGATTTAGATGAGAAAAATGAAGAGGTGGAGCACAGAGCATTTTTAAGGACGGTGGAAATTCTATATATCACTACAATGATGAATACATGTCATTATACATTTTTCCAAAACCCTCGAATGTCCAAGAGTGAACTGTAATGTAACTGATAGACTATGAATAATTATGATGTGCCAATATAGGTAGTTGGGGATGTTGATAATAGGGGGAACTATGCATGTGTGTTTACAGGCGGGGCATGGGAATTCTGTACCTCTCACTATTTTTCTGTAAAGCTAAAACTGCTCCAAAAAAATTAAAATATTGAAATATGATAAATAAATAAATTTAGGGGGGTCCGGAAAAATGGCGGAGGCTTAGACGGACGTGTTGGTGCTTTGTCCCGGACCTAAAAAGTAAAGGAAAGAAGACCCTATCAACCCATGATAAAATATGGTGAAATCTTAAAGCATATTACTAAGTGAAAAAAGCCAATCTGAAAGGGCTAAAAATTATATAATTCCAACTATATAGCCTTCTGGTAAAGACGAAACTACGGAGACAGTAAAAAGATCAGAGATTTAGATGAGAAAAATGAAGAGGTGGAGCACAGAGCATTTTTAAGGACGGTGGAAATTCTATATATCACTACAATGATGAATACATGTCATTATACATTTTTCCAAAACCCTCGAATGTCCAAGAGTGAACTGTAATGTAACTGATAGACTATGAATAATTATGATGTGCCAATATAGGTAGTTGGGGATGTTGATAATAGGGGGAACTATGCATGTGTGTTTACAGGCGGGGCATGGGAATTCTGTACCTCTCACTATTTTTCTGTAAAGCTAAAACTGCTCCAAAAAAATTAAAATATTGAAATATGATAAATAAATAAATTTATAAAAGGAGAAAAATATATTTGTATCTCTACCAAGAATAATCAGACTGTATTTGTTTATATATTTTACAGCACTGGCTACAATCACTATTTCTGTTTTCTTTCTTTTTTTGTCCAGTGCACATGGCATTTTATTTGTTTGAACACATATTTATTCAACTCTAAGTTAGATTTTAAAATCCCTTATTACTGGGTTTGGGGTTCCTAAGACCAACCTCAGGTTCAATGACTCATTAGAGCTCACAGCCTGGTAAGCTGTTATATATTCATGATTATCTTTTATCCCAGAAAAAGCATACAGATTAAAATCAGCAAATAAAAAAAGGCAGAGTCCAGGAGCTCAAGGTCCCAGTTGGCCTCTTCTAGTGAAGTTGTGGTCAGCTTAATTCTCTGATATCTACAGAGTATTACCAGCCAGGGAAGCTCATCTGGGTCTTGAGCTCCAGCATTTTCGTGTGTGTGTGTGTGTGTGTGTGTGTGTGTGTGTGTGTGTGTGTATGTGTGTGTGTGTCTCTGTGTGTGTGTGTTGGTGGTGGTGGTGGCGGCGGGGGGTGTGTGTGGCCATGTAGCATGGAGCACTCACCTTTCTGACTTTAATTACTCTGTCTCCAGCCCCTCCAGAGGCAAAACGAATAGAGCTTTGGCCCAAGGCTCACTTCATAAATCACATTGTTAGCATAAACTATCTGAAGTGGCTCAGCAAACCCAGAATTACCAACACACTCTTATCAAGTAGGATATTCCAAAGGTTTAGAGATTAACTCCTAGAACATCACCAGCGCTTGCCTTTTCTTTGGAATGTACAAAGTTTGAATATCCCAGATTTACTGAATCAACTTTTTATTGCACCAGCCAGCCCCTTGGTCTTTGGCCTGCACAGATGGCAAACTTTTATGTAGTTCAATCTTAATATGGAAACATTTATCTAGGATTCACGGAGATCCTTCATAATTGAGTATTTGTGCCCAAATTATCAGCATTAATCATCAAATTAGCACTAAACACAGACAAACACACAAAAAAAGTTGTGACCTCAATAATAAAGGTTATAGTTGAGAGAGAATTGAATGAAAAATTTAGTCATTTAGGCAGCTATTCTGCCTGCCTACAAGCTGCCTATGTGAATGAGCTTTGGATATTTTTATCCTTAAAAATGGCCCTTCAGTTGGAATGGATCCATAGCTTTGCTCTCTCAGCACAGAAATGTGCCAGATGCACAGCCAGTGCAGCTGTGGGCACTGGCAGCTGTGCAGTGGGAAACTTGTGAAAAGTCAAGTCAAATACCAGTCTTGCTTTGTCCAGCATGCACCTTGGCTACCCTAAGTCCTGAGTAAATACCAGTGTCCAGACCCACTCAGTTCACTGTGTTGCCAGAGCAGCAGTTGAGTGACACTCTCCATAAGGCCTCCCAGGCTGGGCAGATCCAGATGTTCTCTGTGCAAGGGCACCCACCAAAGGGAAAAGGGGAGATTGAATTGTAGTCCCTGCCTCCCTTGCTATGCCATGTGCGCTGGCATAGAAAGCACTGTTTGGAAGAAGGGCCCTCTTTTCCTAGTCCTCACACAGGCATTAGATGACCTAATGGGCTAACGGTGGCCCTTAGTGGAAAAGGTCACTCTCTTAGTCTCTTTGAGATGGCTGGGTGACAGGCAGATAATCTCCCTTTTCTTCAGAGCATCCTTGTCGAAGAGGAAAGAACTTAAAGCCAAACTGTTTGGAGATTAAAATTAAACTTCCATTCAATTTGTCCTAAAAGCAACAATAGAATTCTAAGATTTCCCTCCCAATAAAATTTTCCATTCTGTGCAACAAAACTCCTCAATTTCTACTAATTTATACTCTCATGCCCATGGGTACATTAATCTGATAAAGAGTGAAAAAGTGGTCAGAATTCTGATGAAATATCACACTTGATGCCAAACTAACAAAACTCTTCATATTTCCTTAAAACAATCTGCTTGTGCAGCAAAATGTTTGGAATCCATTCCAATGTCCATGAATTTCTCAGTAGAGTCCTGTCAATGCGGATTGAAGTAGTCATGAGGTCCGAAAGTAGTGACATATTTATTTGTGTGTTCCTTTTGCTGTTTTTCAAAGTGGTGATTATACTGCCATTGGAACACAATTTCTACAATATGATACAACTTCATCACTAGGTTTGTATCTGTCCATGCACAGTAAGTTTATTTTTTCCCATTAACAGACTAGTTCCACTAGGACCATGTTTTGTATTTCATTTTGTTTTCTCCCAGAAAAATCCAACTGTTTCAAAACCCTATGCTGCCAGGAATATTTTCAAAGTCCAATTATTTTATAGCTATTTTAATTTTGGTAGTTTTGTGACATATGTTTTATAAAAAAGATAATAGAAAGCATTTCCTGCATTGTTATGTTTTAAATAATTGCAACTGCACCACAGATTTTAACTTTAAAATTTAATTTGCCTGTGTTCTCATTGAATAATTATCAAGAAATATAATTCTATAACTCTCTTATATACTTCTAGTAAGTTATAACCTAATTAAAAATATGTCAAGTGATTTACAAGTTAGAGATATGCCAAATAGAATACTCAGGGTAAATATGCAGAAGAAAATAATACTAATAATATGCTAAGGACTGTGCCTAGTGCTTCCCATTTCTTTTCTCCTTCAATTATCATAACTATATTGTACATTGAGCTTTAGTCTCCCCATCTTATGAAATAAAAACTAGGGCTCAAGTAAAGTAACTGATGCACTCAGAATTATGCAGCCAGATCATTCTACAAACAAGGCTCACATCTGGGTCCCTTTAATTGTGAACCCTGCTCCTTGAAGTACTTCATCAGGCTGCCCCAGAAACCATCTAAAAGGGTGTTTTGAACCTGTTTACATATAGCATAGCATTTGCATTTGCTCTTAGTATTTGAAGAAATTTTAAAATACATCTATTTTATGTTGAGTAATATAAAGTGAAAATTATTAGCATGTCTCAGATCAGACTTCATGGGCCTTCCCCAACAGAATGATCCGAGTGCGGTAAAGTGCAGGTACTGGGTTCTACTAAAGTGGTAGTAAATGTATTGCTCTATTTCTCTTTTTTTTTTAAATTGAATTTATTGAGGTGACATTGGTTAATAAAATTATATAGATTTCAGGTGTACAATTATATAATACGACATCTGTATACTATACCGTGTGTTCACCACCCCAAGTCAAGTCTCCTTCCATCTACACTTATCCCCCCTTTATTCTCTTCTACTCCTGCACCCACCTTTCCCTCTGGTAATCACCATACTGTTATCTGTGGCTATGAGGGTTTTCTTGGTGGGTTGGGGAAAGGAGGTATACACTTCTAGAAAGGTTTCTCCAGGTGGCTCTTGTGAATGCCAAATTTTGAGACACAGTTTGTAAATGATAGTCTAACAGAGAACCTCAAAGAAATGCCATTATCATCTGTCTTTTACACAAAATTCAGCAAGTCCCTGTTCTATAAGAACACTTCAGGATGTGTCAGGCCCTATATCTCTGATGATATATTCCAATCACCTATCATCAGAATTTATCAGGTTATCAACTTTTTGGTTTGACTTTGTGATGATTTGTCTGTTTCTTGCAGTTATGAGAGCAATGTCTATTGCTTTTTTTGTTGTTGTTACTCTATATTCTTTCTTTCCCCTTCCTCTTTTCCTTCCCACTCTTTTCTCATCTACACTAATAAAACAGAAACATGCAAATTGGTGTCACTTCTCTACACCTTCCAGCCAATCAGGATGAGTATGCAAATTAACCCCAAAAAAGATGGTGGTTGATTTGCATATGCAGGCACAGAACGAAGACTGAAGACGACTGAAGACTGAAGAGGCTTGGCACCAATCAGGATGAGTATGCAAATTAACCCCCCCCAAAAATGGTGGTTGATTTGCATATGCAGGCACAGAATGAAGACTGAAGACGACTGAAGACTGAAGAGGCTTGGCTTCTCTGCTGCAGCCAGAGCGGAGAAGCCTAGGCTCACTGCTGCAGCCGGACCAAAGGCCCCGGGTCCCAGGTGCTGGAGGAAAACCGGTGCCCACAGCCAGGGGAAGGAAGACCTATAAATCTTCGTGCAATGGGCCTCTAGTCCTATATAATAAAAGCCTAATATGCTAAGTGTCTGGTCATCCAGTCAGCCGTTCAACCAATCAGAGCGTAATATGCTCATGATATGCTAAGCCCGCTCAACTGCTCGCCATGACAAGCACTGACCACTAGGGGGCAGATGCTCAGACCAGTAGGTTAGCTTGCTGCTGGGGTCCCGCCAATAGGGACTGACCGAGAGAGGCCGGACATGCCCTGGAGCCCTCCCAAGGTCCCTCCACACCAGGGGGCAGATGCAACAAGCAGGCAGGTGGTAAGGAGTGAGGGGTCCCAGCCTGCAAGAGGGTGCAGGCCAGGCTGAGGGAACCCCCCCCCCAGAGGGCACGAATTTCGTGCACCGGGCCTCTAGTTTTTAATATTGGTGAATGAGTAATTCAGCTGAAATTCTTCCTCCAGCATATTTATGCTGATCTCTAAAAATGTTCACTGAAAAATTTATTCTCTGAATTTTTTTTTCATTTCTTATCTTCCTCAAAAATGAGTGCCAGTCACAAATGATTGTTTTCTCACTTAGCCACTGAATTAATGTAAAATGGATTTTATATTAGGAAGCCATAGGAATCATCATTGCTATTATGATTATCGACTTTACTTAAAAATAATTAAGTAAGCACTAATAAGTCATACTATCACTAACGTAATATTATTTCATTATTATTGCCATTAGCATTGGTACTAATAATGAAATGTCACAGGGTAAAGGAAGAGAAAATACTTTTAACCACATATTTTTAAAGACACACACACTCACACATACATACACAACTGACACATTCAATGTCGACAGAATCCAGATCAGATTTCTGTTGCATTCCTAAGTATGCAACAATAAATAAATAAATAAATAAACAAACAAACAAACAAATAAATAAATATACCAAGTAACCAAGTACCCAACCTCAGCACTTCCCCTCCATGTGAACAAGCCTCATGCCCCACCTGCTATTTTAATACCTGGAGAAAGCACAATCTAATCAGGCTCAGGCAGCTTTGGCCCAGTTATCCAAGCTGCGGGCATAACATTAAATGATAATTCAGTGAAGGCATATCTGTGGGGGGCAGAGATAACACAGTCCATTTACTTTGCTTTGTGATGATCCAACTTGATATGATGATAGAATTTGTATCCAGGAAAATGAAAACGCAGTGTGCGTTTCCCCCTAGTCTCTCAAATATCAGCCCCTTTAAGTAATCCATTGATAAATGGTAGGTCACCTCAAATGCTGATTTAATTTTTCAAGTCTTTATGGTGAAGTTTTTACATCCTTTGAAACATGCATTACCAAACAACAGTGTAAATTCTAGCTATATGGAGATAACTCAGTGAGCATTCTGTTTGAGAGCAAGCATGCTCAGATAATGGCATTGTAAGGTTAATGGGATTGGTGAGGTTAATGACAATGTAATCATAGACTCACAAACTCACAAGTCCAAAAGGAAAATGTGTTAGGAAATATTTTTGGCTCTTTATACTTGATATATTGCTATACATTAACCCTGCCCTGAGACCAAGCATACCCTCAGCATTCAACAAAACACTCCTATTTGTCACTTTGGACTTTTGATTTTGTAACTATATGTCACTGATGCATGGAAACCCTACTTTCAGGAGAGATCCTGCCTGCTCCCAGGAAGAAACCTCTGAATATGAAGAGATTTCGGAACAAGAACTCAATACACTGGAGTACACTGGAGTGCAACGCCTTTATTATGGTTCCTTAGACAACAGACTCCACACCAGCTGTATCTGGGATTCAGAAACAGAATGTTTTGGTTCTGTTCCTCCTCCTTGTAATCTTCCTCCTCTTACCATGGCTACATACTGTCTGCATGTGACAGTTGCACTTTCCTCTCAAACCTGGCATTGGGATGTATCTGATTATCTCAACTGTGATCTGACAACATTTGTATTTCCTGTTCTCTAGGCTATTGTTTTCCCTCTTATTTTCAGTATCACTTGTTCTGTCCCTTCAACTGAAGTCTTTCTTCTCTTAAACAGATCTCATGCTTTTTTTTATGAACATAGCTGGTAGCTTTTATGAAGCCTAAAGCTTGTGCCAAGCAGCAAATAAATTATAGACTAGCTGGAATAAATTAAGAGTACTCCAAAATATAAAGGCTTGTGATTCCTGTGTAGTTCACTGTAAAACCACAAGAGAGAGAGAGAGAGAGAGAGAGAGAGAGAACAAATTAGAGATCTTCATTTTGGATAATGAAGATCAGAGATAATTGTAATAATGGAGGTTAGAGAAAACTGACTGACTAAACATCTATGAAAATCTTTTCATAATTTAAATAATACTAAGTGAGATCTTGGTAAAGGAAGACAAATAAAATATCTAGGTCATGGAAGTCAGTCATTTGTCAGTTATTTGTTTGTTGAAAACCCCAGCATACCCATGGAGGCCATTTTAATTTTAAGCAAAATGAAAGGCACTAATAAATTTAACTAGGCACTAATGAATTAAGAAAATTTTTCACAAATCAAAGCAAGGTTTCATCAGTCTTTGGTATTTCACTTCTACTATTTGTGTGATTAGTGAATACCAACTTTGTTTTTTTAAGTGCCACAATGGGACTCAACTTTTCAATTGAAAAGTGGAATAACTCCCTAGGAACAGTATCCTCTGCCCTAAAATTTAGCTTGAAATAAGCTAAATACCAACTCAACTCATGATATAAAACCAAATTCACAGAGTTGGTTGGTCTTGGTTTCTAAAGAGCTAAGATCAAAATTTTCTCCTGTCACTGGTAAACCACGTGCTCCCAAGATCCCCTAAAATCAGCCATCATGGTTCTATTTCTCTGCTTGTGAGAAAGGACTGATGGTAATTTGTCTAACTTTCTGGGAGGCATAATATCTGCACATAATTAGGAACTCAGTAAACTGGGTGTATAATCAGTTGAGGAATCTATACAAATCCTTGGCTTGATTTTACGTGGAAAATTATAAAACTGATTTAATTTTTAAAAAATAACAAGTCCTATTGTTCTTCATTTTGAGATTTGAGAACCATTGCTGGTGATATTTGAGAAGAAATGAAATTATGGCTCATGCTACAGTTATGTGGTGGTTTTAAATTTATAGAGCTTATGCAAATTAAGTAGTAATGTCTTTGCTTCTTTAAATAATTGCAACGGATTACATAGAATTGAATATATAAAGATATTATCTCAGTTGTGGCTATTGTCAAAAGTTTAATTATTATTATTATTTGCCTCCATAAATTAGATAAATCTCCACGTATGGTGCTCCAGAATGCAGATGCTGGAAACAGATGGCTCTGTTCAAACCCTAGCCCTGCTGCATATTTGCTGTGGGACACTGTGTCATTTATTAACATCACTATTTCTCTATTTCTTTTTTCTAACATGGACAATTATAGTACATTTCTCAAAAGATTGATGGGACGATTCAACTTTACAAATATTTATAAAGTGCTCAAAATCATGCCTGGAAAATTGCCACAGTAATATTAGTTATGTAAATTCAATATGATTATAACATTTTACAGTCAATGCTTATTTCAGCTAATCATTTTTTAAAAAATATGTCTTTCCCCCTCTAGTTTCCAGCATCTCTGATCTTCAATGTGAGATAATTTCCCTTAAGAATTGTACATCTTTAAATAGGATACTAGTATATTAGGGGTAAACTCTGGTTTTTGTTTGCTAAAAATGTCATTTTACATACCTTCCTTATATATCATGTTTCTGCATACAAAACTATAGTTTATATTCTCTGAATTTTTTTAATTTAAAATATTTTATTGGAAAGATAAGTCTAGTCAAACTTTAAACAAATGATTTTAACCAGTTAACTGCCAGGATATTTTCAATTTAATTAAAAAAGGTCTGCCGCTTGCACCTATACATGCTTATGGCATACGAATGGTTAACATTCCCATAATTCTGTCATCTTAATAGAACTATTTTCATTTGCATATTATCTTTCTCTTGTGTGCATTTTATTTTTTTCTTTATTGATTAAGGTATTACATATGTGTCCTTTTCCCCCAATTGGCCCCCCTCCCGCTCATGCCTTCACCTCCCTGGTGCCCATGTCCATTGGTTAGGTTTATATACTTGCATACCAGCCCTTTGGTTGATCTCCTCCTTACCCCCACCCTCCCCTACCTTCCCTCTAAGGTTTGAGCATCTGATCGATGCTTCTCTGTCTCTGTATCTGTTTTTGTTCATCAGTTTATGTTGTTCATTATAATCCACAAATGAGTGAGATCATGTGATATTTATCTTTCTCTGACTGACTTATTTCACTTAGCATAATGCTCTTCAGCTTAATGATATTATACTAAGGACCCAGAGCTTCCATTTTTTACTGTGAAGAAATTTGTTGTCAATCTAGCTCTTCTTTAAAGATCTCTATCTCTCACACACACATACATTCTCTTTTTCTTTCTTTAGTTCTTTATCTTTGTGGTGTATTTTTAAAAATAATATTTGAAGTTGTAGAACCACATATCTAGATGTGGATTATGTTTATCTACTCTGCTTGGAATCCAGTGAATTTCAAAAGTCTAGGGATTGATGACTTTCTCCAATTCTGAGAAACTGATGGCCAGAATCTATTCTACTCTTGAATCCTTCCAAGTATTTTTATTTTCACCTTCTAGAAAATGTAGTAAATTCCCACCTACCTTTCTTTTAATATTTTTCATTTTTTCTAGTTCTGTGCTGTATTCAGAATAGTTTGAATTATTCTTTAATAATATTCTTTAGTACTTTGAATATTCTTTATATATATAAATATATAGAGATATTCCAGATAGTAGTTTTTTGTTTTCCAGTTGTACATAAACTGCTCCTTAATTCTTAAATTTTAATTTAAAATTGTAATTATTGTTTTTTTATTCCTAGAATTGCTATTCAATTATTTCTTATAAGTACTTTATCATCACATATGGTCTTTTGGTTGTTAATTACATTTAAAACTTCCCTTTTTATTTATTTAAACTGAATGTCTATGTTATATCCTTAAACTATCTTATATCCTGTGCCTGATAATGCCAAAATTTGTATCCATTTTCTATTGTTTCTTCTGGCTTTCATTTTTTCCCCTTAGGTATATTCTGATTTTAAACTATTGTTCTCTAGATCTTTAGCTGTGGAAATCATAGCACACCTACATTAAAGATTAATTCTTCCAGAAAAGATGTTTGCAGATCACCTCGGGCACTTTCAACTCTCTTTATTTGCTTCCAAAGTGAATAAAGAAAATCAACTTCAAATAATTTCTCTCATAGGATTTTTAAAACCTCTTAGGTAAGTTGAATTCAGAACAAAAATCCTTAGGTAGGCCAGGTTG
>NW_005372121.1:220393-243335 GCF_000412655.1 Myotis brandtii
ATTAAACTCAACAGTATAAAATGACACCCTGAGTGAAATCATACTGAAAGAAACAAATGAGCAAACAAGAAAAATAAATAAAAACCCATAGACACAGATAACAGTATGGCAGTCACTAGAGGATAGGGGGTAGGGGATAGTAAAAGATAAAGGGGCTTGCTGTAACCGGTTTGGCTCAGTGGATAGAGTGTCAGCCTGCAGACTCAAGGGTCCCAGGTTCGATTCCGGTCAAGGGCATGTACCTTGGTTGAGGGCACATCCCCAGTAGAGGGTGTGCAGCAGGCAACTGATTGTTGTTACTCTCTCGTCGATGTTTCTAACTCTCTATTATAGGGGATAGTAAAAGATAAAGGGGCTTGCTGTAACTGGTTTGGCTCAGTGGATAGAGTGTCGGCCTGCAGACTCAAGGGTCCCAGGTTCGATTCCGGTCAAGGGCATGTACCTTGGTTGAGGGCACATCCCCAGTAGAGGGTGTGCAGCAGGCAACTGATTGTTGTTACTCTCTCGTCGATGTTTCTAACTCTCTATTGCTCTTCCTTCCTCTCTGTAAAAAATCAATAACATATATTTTTTTAAAAAAAGGTAAAGGGGTTTAAATATATGGTGATGGACAATAATTTGACTTTGGATGGTGGGCACACAACACAATATACAGATGATGTATCACAGAATTGTGCACTTGAAATCTATATAATCTTATTAACCAATGTCACTCCCATATATTTAATTTAAAAAACCATTTAATAATTTTGATTAACAAAGTATTGAATATTTTTAATGACATCCTGATAAAAAAGATTGACATTTTATTTTCTTCACTAATTGATGCCTACAATGTATCACAAACATTCAAATCTAATCTCATTCAAGTAATCTTTATTTGGTCCATTACTAAATTTAGATCCCTTAGAGAAAAAGAAAGCATTGCTTTTTTAATTATGCCTTCTCTCACAGTTGCCACATGACTATATGTTATCCTTAGTCTAATGGTAGAGAAAAAAAACGTAAATGTCTTATTTATTCACTTTTGCCTGGTATGATGCATCCAATAGACATCCAATACAGTTTTTAACAATAACATAAATGTGAATCAAATCCAAATATCATTTTTTATCTCAAAGTCCAAATATCTATTAAAAAATATTGAAAAAGACATAAATGTAGACAATTAAAATTTGAAAGTGTATTACCCAAAAGTCATTGTATTTTTCAACCAGTATTTTTAAACATAGACATTCTAATTAGAATGAAAAATGTTAAACTTTAAAGCTTAGAAAATTTTAATTAATCTATTTATAAAAGAGATATTAATAATCACTTATACAATTATTTTCTTTTAACAGAGTTTTTCCAACTAGGAAATTAAAATGATTTAATGAACCAATTTAAATTATACTTAACATAAGTAGTGTAACGTGTGTCTAAAGCAATGTTATTGTTATTCATGTTGATAAAGTTAATAATCAGAATATTCCTAAAATTTGTTATATTATGTGTGGAAAATTATAAATAATCCTGGATCAAAGGGTGTGGGAGCTGATGGTGGTCGTAAGGCTAGAGAGATTGGCTGTTAATGAAGGGAACTTATAGAAGCAGTAAGGAGCACTAAGGTGTTTCAACAGCTTTTGTTCAGGGAGGGGCTGTTAAGTGTTAGAAATTTTACTAGGATAAATGTGCAAAATACATAGGCCTAAGAGTTAAGAATAGGAATGATGGAGTTAAAAGATTTATCTGAGAACCATTTGAAAAATGCTTTAAAAGAAATTGTAGGATTGAGAGTACAGAATTGACATCAGATAAAAGTAATTGGACTATTATAATCTTTCCATGTAAAATAAGTCAACAGCAGATAGATAAGGGCCTTAGATTTAAGAAACATTCAAAAGTAGAAGGGACAGCACTTGTTGAATGATCAAAGATGGGTACAGAACACTGATTTCTTGAAGTTCATAACAAGGGATTATCACACAACGACATATGTTCTTCAAACTACTAAAAAGGTGGTGACATAAATGTCTACAAAATAATTAAACCAAAATATGGAGTGTTTGAGTCCAAGTTCATTGTCTCACGAAATCAAAGAATGAAGTCTCGGATAAAAACAATTAGTGGAACCAAAGTTTATTCAGAGAAGCCAGTCATGGAAAAGGAGTAGCTGGGGTTCTAGGAGCAGGCCAGTGTCCAGAGCTTCCTTTCCATTTACAGTTGGGAGAAGTTCAGCATCCAAGCTAATTAAAGCCTATTAGTCCTTGTGTGGAGGCCCATGTGCCATAAGCCACATGGGTCCAGGGGAGTGCATCTCTTGCCATCAACCTAGTACATGAGTGAGAGAGGACAGTCATGGAAAAGGAATAGCTGGAGTTCTAGGAGCAGGCCAGTGTCCAGAGCTTCCTTTCCATTTACAGTTGGGAGAAGTTCAGCATCCAAGCTAATTAAAGCCTATTAGTCCTTGTGTGGAGGCCCATGTGCCATAAGCCACATGGGTCCAGGGGAGTGCATCTCTTGCCATCAACCTAGTACATGAGTGAGAGAGGAATCAAATCGCTAGCTTTTTGGTATATATGCTTGTTAGTTCCTGATTGGCCCTTTCAAAGATTTTTTTCCTTAGCAACATTCTACGGATTGGTTTTTATGCCTTACTATCTTGTGATTGGTTATCTGTAAGCTGCCTGTCTTAGCAATCCTCAAAAATTTATAAATTCTTGCCTCTCATGCGCCCTTCCTTCCCTACCCAGTTGGGGTGCCTTAGTAACTCCACCTAGTCGGGTTCCTAGATTCTAATATCTCTGCCCCCATGGTCCCACCCCTATCTACCTAGCTTCTCTCTGTCTTCTCAATAAGAGGGATAGGTTTCTGAGGAGTTGAGATCGATTTGCAGTCTTCTATCTCTACTTTTTGTTAATATAACCTTATTTCTCAAGTAAAACCTAATGGATAAAATGAATGATACTGTATTTGTTAGTTTACATTTCTAACATATATTTTTATTTGCTTAAGGTAAAATCAATTAACATGATTTTTTGTGTTTGCCAGGCATGAGCCCGACTTCTGGCTGAGTGGCGCTTCCCCTGTGGGAGCACACTGACCACCAGGGGGCAGCTCCTGCATTGAGCGTCTGCCCCCTGGTGGTCAGTGCACATCATAGCGACTGGTCATTCTGGTCATTCCAACGTAACAGTTGCTTAGGCTTTTATTATATAGATATATTACTCATTATATTATTTTAAAAAGAGTTAAATACATCTCCAATAAATTTGATCAAATAGAAGTGGAACTCCTAAACAAGCTGTGCAGAAATCAATGATTCTGTAGAACAGGACTTAAAATGTAAAAATTAAGGTTTTTATTCCTTACATCTCTCTATACAAGTCGTAATTATTTGATCAGTAAGCCCCTAGCAATGGTTCTGCAATGATAAAAACCATAGCACATAAAACAAAGGAGAATCATTTTGGTGGTCCTTACATTTGGTGCATAGTGTCTCAGCTCTAGTTTTTATTATAATGGAGAATTTTTAAGAAGCAAGGAGATAATGTTATTTATTTTTTAAATGTGGGTACTATTTTTTAAGAGTACAAGGAATTAGTGGAATACTTAATTAATTAAAATGTCATTTTGGAAATTCCAGCTTCTGATAATAGCAGATTCTACTGCACTGTCATAAATAGTTCTAATAATAGGAAATTATACCTTTTATACTAGAGAGTTACCAAAAGCTGGCAGAAACTAAAGGGATTTAACCCTTGAAAGGTGGAAATCATACCGTATTTATCCATGTGTATAGTTTTTCTTCTGGGGAACATATACCCCAGTATGTATATTTATAGATATATACCCAGTATATCCCAGCTGGTTGTGAAAGGCAGAACTGAAGCAGGAAGCCAAAACCTCACTTGATTAGGAAGTCAGACCCTTGAGTTGAGGCTGTCATAGAAGTAAGAAATTGGAAAGGGAGCCCTTTAAGCAGGGAATCATAGAGGGGGCAGGCCATAAACATCAAAGACTATTAAAAATAATACAACCTGGGTCATATTGACATATACTTATCTTTTAACTAGAGGCCCAGCACATGAAATTCTTGCTGGGTAAGGTCCTTAGGACTGGCCTGCAATCAGGGCCATCTTCCCTGGTTGCTCACAGCTGGCCCTGGCCCCCCCCACCACCGACCCCTGATTCCCCGTTCACCATTGGGAGATCTGAACCTGCAGGCTGAGGGGAAGGACCAAGAAGTTAGCTGTTCCTGCCTGGTCACTGGCCCTGCCCCCAACCACAGGTCACCCTCTGTGCATGGGATGACCAGCAGGGTTGGGACCTTGGCCTAGTGCTGCCCGCATCCCCTGCCACCCACCTGTGGTTCCCCATTCGCCATTGGGCAATGGGAGTCTGCTTGCCAGAGATAGGGACCAAGAGGTGGTCAGTGTGCCTCATAGTGACTGGTCGAGTGGTCATTCTGGTCATTCCGCCATTAGGGTCAATTTGCATATTACCCTTTTATTATATAGGATGGTTAAAATATTGTCATTTATAATGCTCTTGTGGTAGGTAAAATTCTGAGATGAATCCCCAAATCCCTTTCTGATGTATGCACCCTCTATATGCTTGATTTTGTCCCCCCTGATTAGGTTATAGTACATGCATAGCATAATTTAATTACATGAGCTCTTTTAATCTGCATCTAGAGGTCAGACATCTAGAGGTCAGACATGAATATAAGGGATTCAATGCAAGAAAATTTCTGTGTTTCTGGATTTGAAAAGGAGCCACATGGCAAGAAATGCAGGCGTCCTCTAGGAACTGAAAGTAACTTTGGCTGACAGCCATAAGTAACTGAATTATCACAACCACGTGAGCTTGGCAAAAGACCTTACTGATGAGAACAGCTACTGATAAGAATGCATCTGGCTGACACCTCGATTTTAGCTTTGTGAGGACATGAGCTGAGAACCAGCTTACAATGCCAAGATTTCTGACCTATAGAACTCTGAGATAATAAATGCATTGGTTTCAGCTATTACAATTGTTGTAGTTTGTTGCATGACAATGGGTAACTAATAAACCCATATTCAATAAAATTTTTGAGATAGAATTGTCAAACTTGAAGTTCTGTAATAAATCCACTTGATCATTATTGATGGGCCATCATTCCACTAACTCAAACTAAGGTAACCATTTGTTTACTCAATTGGAGCCATTGACAAATTGTGTAGAGGAAAAAAAAACCTAGACTTTTGAGAATCAAATATATGAATTAAATATAATCTGATCATTAAAAGAAGTGGAGAATTTATAAAAAAATAGCATAAGGTGTAGGTTTTCTGTTAAAAAGTGTGTATATATATATTTGGAATACCCTGTATAAAGCAACCTAACACAGGAGGAATTTGAATATTTGAAGGAAAGAGAAAATTATTAATAATGTGATTTTGAATGTAATTTATGTTAGATATATAAGCTTATATGTGTAGATGTCTTCATGTGAGCTTAATCAAAATATAAGTTTAATAATATTTTTACTTTAATATATTGTTCAAACTTTATTGGTATTAAATTAGCAGAAATAATAAAGAAAGGAGGAAAAACATACTTAGGTATGGGGTTGTATAAAGGTTACATGTTCTAGAACACCCTGCCATTCAAAATACACAGATATATTAAATTTAAAAAATCCTGAGCTAAGCAGAACTGAACTCAGAAAAAAAGGGAAGAAATATACTGAGACCAATTCGTAAGAAAAAAAACTGTCAGCCAGTCATAAAATGACTTCAACAATGCAAGTGCCATCAGAAAAAAAAATACAGAAATCTTTCATCTAAAAGCAAGAATTTTATTTTATTTATTTTTTCTTATTTTATTTTTTCCATCACCATTTATGCTCCCTGTACCCTCTTCCACCTACACAACCTCCTCCCCTGACAATCACCACATTGTTGTCCATGTCCATGAGTTCTTTCTCTATTTTTTTTTATTTTTTGCTCAATCCCTCCACACACCCACCTCTAAGACCCCACCCCACCAAAGCTGTCCATCTGCTATCTGTCTCCATTTTGTTTGTTAGTTCAGTTCATTAAATTCCACCTATGAGTGAAATCATATGACACTTAGAATTTTAACTGGAAAACCTGACATGAGAAAAAGCCTTGGTCCTGCACAGCCTAGGGAGATAGTTTTGAGATTCTGCAAAGAATAAGTTATAACTAGTTAAAACAATGCCAGATGGCATCTGTAATGTATACAGAAAGAAAATTGTTGTTTGTGACCTGGGACCCAAGTTGGTGTAAAAGATTCCTGTTAGCATCTGTAAAGCAAAAGACTGGCCTTACATGAATCTGGAGTTTGAATTTATATTACTACACTATACAGAAGCCTAGATAAAGCAAATTCTCACTGTAGGGATACACTCTCAAACCCAGCTTCTTAGAATTCTAAAATATAGAGCCCAGAGGAGCACTGTATTACATCCACAGTTAAAAAACATAAAAAGAAGCAAATCGTGAAAATGAAGATGGATTTCAAATAACAAACAAGGATTGCAAATATTGCAAATAACAAATAACAAAAGAAATAAATTATCGGAATGTTTAATGTCATTCTTAGATACAACTCTTAGAAAACCCTTGCCAAGATGTTCACTGGAATAAATATGTAGGAATGTTCAGAGCTGCATTTTTTCATATTAGCCCAAACATAAAAACAAACAATAACAATAGAATAGATAATTGAATGGTAGCCAGAGGTAAATTGATACCCAATTTTACCCCTTATCAGTCATATGACTTTGAGAAAATAACTTAAGTTCTGTACCCTAAATTTTCTCATCTATCTCATGGAGCTAACATGTTTTGGGTAATGTTTTATTTTGGAAATAGTCACCAATAAAGGAATTTGATTTGGGGGGTAGGGAATGTCGAGGAGAGGAGCCCTTTAAATTGGTTAATCAGGGAGACTTCCTACAGGAGATGGTAACTGAGCAGAGAACAGGATGATAACTCAATCTTGTAAAGATTTGAGAAGAGAGATTTCTGGGAAGAGACAGCAAGTATAAAATCCTTAAAGTTGAAGGGACTCAGAGTAGTGTGGCTGCAGTCTACTGAGTAAGAAAGAAAGTGGTCAAAAATGAGATTAGCGGGTTCGGCACAGTACAGGCATGATAACTTTGGTTTAAAATTGAACTCAATGGGAAGCTATTTAAAGGTTTTAACAGGAGTGATGAGATTAAGAAGAAATTATTCTGTGACTCAAAAATTGCTTAACTCAGATTTTGGCATAGAATAAGTATTGAGTAATCATAACTCTTATTATTGTTACTTATATTTAACTGCTTGTTTAGCAGAAGTTGATATATCAATGATCAACTTATGTTTTAATTGTCTTACCTTTACTTGTCATGTCCTTTCTCACAGTTGTTTCACGAATTCTGCCAGTTCACTCTTCACTATTACAAATGTACTATGTCTCAAGGCTGAAAGCAAAGTTGATCTGAAAGTTGTCAGGGGACAATAGGGGGAATTTGGGGCATCAGAAACTAGGGCATTAGCTAGTCTCCAGAGGATCTCAGGAAAGAAGAGGTTACCATATTGCTCAAGCAGAGAAATTAGTGATTCCAGGGATGAATTGCTCCATTACCTTAAAGACAACATCCATTAAAGCTACTGTGCCCATTAAACTCAGATTAATGGCATGAGGCTAGCAGAAAGGAGGGGAGACAAGAAGAGAATCAGGCCTATTGATTTTTTTTGCAAGATTGTAAATTGAATAACATACTAGAGATGAATGGTTCTAAATCGCCCATGCTTACTTAGGCAGCATCTTTTCACATTCAATAAAATATGGCTTTGCTTACCTTCACCAAGCAAAAATAAATGTCAAATGCTAGGCATTTTTAATCGGTTCCTTCATCTAGTAGAATTTGTTTTGTATAGAGGCAAGACTGAATAACTATGGTAGGGGCCAATTTCTAAAGCTTCCTTCTTGATAGTTTATAAAAAAAGCTTTGTTACAAGAAAAAATAAGTATTTTTTGTTTGTTGGATTGTTTTGTTTATCAATCATCCTCTTTGTCTTTCTCCCTTGAAATTGTGTTCTATTTAAAGGCAGTTATTTGAGACTTCAATACAATATAGAAACTCTTGAAAGTGCTTTTCTTGAAATCTACTATTGCCATCTTATTAAGAACTTGCCTTAAAATCAATGTCACATAAAACATACCATTTGCATTTCTACTTTAACAAATGAATTATTAGTTATGATACTGAAATTATCACCATCATTACGCATATTTAGTGAGTACATGCTGGACACAATGCTAGCAATAAACCTATTGTCCCATATGTAAGATTGAATTTTGTCTTAAGCTTGCATCTGGAATCCTAGCACAGATCTCCACTTTGCTGTGATTTTCATACTGAGCCCTAAGAGTTCCATGAACACCCCCAGGTAAGGCCACTTAGAATGAGGGAAAGTGGTGGTTTCAGAAGCAAAATTTCATTCTATTGTCTATGCCTTTGCTTAAGATAGTAGAAATTGCCCTTAATTTGTTTGAAATATTGGGAGTCAGGTAAGATTCTTTATGAATAAATGATACAAACATATAAAAAAGGATAGAATTCAAAGACTATTATTTATTATTTTGCAGAAGTTAATTTGAATGATTAATAAGAAATGATCATTGAAGTTCCTTATGTGATAATACCATAACCAGCCTCAAAATTGACCTCATTAATTTTAGCTTTAGCTGGAGCTAAGGCAGACTTTAACTATCTATGACTTTTAGACCCTTTATTCTTCCCTGGGCACACACCTCACACATACACACACACACAGAGATAATTTTATTTAAGAGATCCATAAAATATAATAAAGTGGCTGTGGGGTCTCAGTTCCCCTGCCAGAAACTGGGCCTTCATGAACACCGAGTAGTGGACGAAGAAGATATGAGAAGTCATCTACCCTAATAAAAAAGAAACATGCAAATTGGTGTCATTTCACTATGCCCACCAGCTAATCAGAGTGACTATGCAAATTAACCCAACAAAGATGGTGGTTAATTTGCATATGCAGGTGTGGAGTGAAGACTGAAGACTGGAGATTGACGGGGCTTGGCTTTTCTGCTGCGGCCGGACCAAAGGCCTGGGTCCCGGGTGCTGGAGGAAACCGGTGCCAGCAACCAGGGGAACGAAGGCCTATTGCACGAAGCTTCGTGCAATTGGCTTCTGGTCTATATGTATAAAAGGCTAATATGCAAAGTATCCCCTCAGGAGTTCGACCAGGAGACTGAGAATTCAATCACTCACTATGACATGTGCTAACCACCAGGGGGTGGCACAGAACATGGCAGGTGATCAGCGGCAGCGGTGCGGTGCTGAGGGAGCAAGGGAAGGAGGAGGTGCGAAGGCAGGGAGGTGGGGAACCTGATCAGCCCTGATCACTGGCCAGGCCTAAGGACTCTACCTGTGCATGAATTTTGTGCACCAGGCCTCTAGTAGGTGTATAAGAGAGTCCTTATTGCAGCCTAAGTAGCCATTGCTACTAAGGAGCCATTAGACAAAGCAATTTTTCAAAGTAGCCTGACAAAGGCAGCATTGCACACACAGCGGCCCCCTTACATAAAAGCAGCCTCTGCTAACACAGTAGCAAACACAGGAGCCATACCAAGCAGTTGCACCCCACATAAAACATCCTCAGCAAACATAGGATTCATCATATAAAGCAGTCCAGCACCAGCTGGTCAACAACATGTCTTTATACTAACTTAGACAAAAAAGACTTCTTGCGAAAATAGTTACATAAGTACTTGGGTTATAGCAGAGCACACTTGTGTGGTACAGTAAGATTGCTGTGCCCTTGCTTCTGCACCTGTGTCCTGGGAAATTGGCCTTGGCCCTGAACATCTGGAGTACTCTAGCCAGGGCCCCTTCACTCAAACTGGCCTGGAACAACCAGTGTACTCTGTACAGGGTTCCCACAGTGGCTTTAAACAGTAAAAAAATCTATTATCTCATATAACCCCATACCTGAATAATTAGCCCTAAATTTGGTTAATCCAGTGATACAACATCATCAATAACTCTTCACTAAATTACTATTACACAAATTAGGACTAGACTACCAGTACCTATGATCACAGATGGCTTTTACAATTTCAGACACCATATTATATTGGAAGGAAAGGAGAGCATCTCCTTCCATACTTCCTTTTTAGAGTGAGAATCTCATATTCAGAGGTGCTACCATAGAATTCCTCTCACATCTGCTCAACTATTTATTCCTAGACAAAGTATTGGCAAGGACAATAGATTCACTATGGCTTAGTGAAGTGTACGATCATGTAAAAGTGATAGATTATTATAATAAAATTAGTGTTCTATTGACATAAAGAAAGCTAGAAAGCTAGACTGGAGAAAATTACCTGTAATTATTAGGTAGTCTAAAAACATACTCAATTACACAAATATTAAAATAAAATTTAAGTCATTAGAACATTCTTCCAGAAAAATACTAATAGTCCATTAAAATAAAATTAGGGTATAGAATCATAGGTCTCTAGTAAAGTTCTTATCTAATACCTAGTCTGGCCAAATCCATTTTTAGAAGGGCTAGAATATATTTCTCTGTACATAAATGTAAATAAAGACTATTCCATGATTAATATCTATTGTAAATATTACTTACATTCTATGAAATGAGTAGTCACTTAGAATAATAAATTTTATACACACATAAATACATACATTAATTGTGGGTCTAAAATGTATGTTAATATTTGTTCCAAAGATCTTATTCCCCTTTTGACACTATTGATGCTGTTGCTCTCTCAGCACTAAAACATATTGATAGTATACAAACCTTATTGAAAGATAGATTTTAAAAAAATCAGGAATGGGATAGAAATAAACATAAATAAGCATATGTTTTATTAATTGTTTTGTCTGCATTTGCTTTCTTAAGTCTTCTGTTGAAAATTTCAGAAGCACCTTCTTTATTTTCTACCCATATTGTCAAGATTTATAAAAGTCTTGCTCCTACCATACTTATAACCTAACAAGATAACCTACCAAAGTTTCATAGAAGAAATTGGCAGAAGAAAGGAAATTCCATGGACAAAAACAAAAGACTTGATTCTTATGGCACAACAAACATCATGAACTACAATGTATTTCCCAACCTTTCCCCTCCAAGTTCCCAGGAACAACACAGATGGATGCAGATAGATGCCTGTACATTTAATGGGTTGCCTTACAGCGGAACAATCCTGGGCATAGGAAACCCCAGATTTGATGGTTGGCAGTGACATGCCTGCCCTGAGCTCCAGAGAAAGACAATTTTATTATACTGGACTGTAAGAATTCCTGACATTTGCTTTGGGGAAAATATATTTGTTTTTCCAAACTTTAAGAAAACCTGTAATTTACTCCACAAGGAGATAAAAATCGCTATCTTCCAAGACTTATCACTATAAAAATATCCCTAGAAAAAATAGTCCAAAACAAATGGAAAGCATAGAGAAATGTGAGAGACCTATGGAGAATTGCCCATATTTTACATTTGCTGATAAGTGTTCAATAATATCCATTTGATAAATTCCATCAGCTCAATTTCAGGGACCAGGAACCATGGAAATTAAAAATAATTTGAACAGCCCTAGCTGGTTTAGCTCAGTGGATAGAGCATCAGCCTGTGGGCTGAAGGGTCCCTGGTTCGATTCTGGTCAAGAGCACATGCTTAGGTTGGGAGCTCGATTCCCAGTAGGGGGCATGCAGGAGGCTGCCAATCAATGAATCTCTCTCATCATTGATGTTTCTGTCTCTCCCTCTCTCTTCCTCTCTGAAATCAATAAGAATATATTTAAAATAATAATAATAATTTAAACAATTAAGTCAAGATCTATATATAACGTTAAGCTTTAAAGTTTCTATGGTTGTGAGCCAAAAGTTGAGCAGATTTGCAGTTTTATTCACTTACTTAGAAAGGTAAGGGTCCCTGCTTTTCTAGTAAAGTTCTTATCTTCATACATGGTCTTGTGAGCCATCGAAGATATGCTGGTTTTGCATTCTTGTAGTGAGGATAATGTGCAATAGAAAATAAGACTCTGATGCTCATTTATCATTTATGATGACAGATTGAGAGCAGCTGCAAGCACGAAGCTGACACTTCTGCCTAGGATGATGTACAGCACAAACCAGAATGATCCTAAGGTGCATTAACTTTATAATAATATACAGTGACCATTACTGATCTGGATACATGATGCTGGTGATAATATATGGGGAAAAGGGGTAGTTCAGAAACAAGAGTATATCATGCATTGGTATAATAACTTAGGATCGCAGATATTGCACTCATAGAATAGAAGATTACTGGCTATCATACTCATAGACTAGTGCACTGCTGTGGGTAAATTTCTTGGGAAAACATCTGAGGCAACCAAGGAATCACCCACCCAACTTTTAGCTAGGAGTAACCACAAAGCATTCCCTGGTTCATAGGCCAACGCTCAACCACTTAGCCATGCCAGCCAGGCAGGAAAACACTTTTTAGAAGATCTGCTCTTTAAGTTGATATCTGATGGAAGAAGGATGGAGAAAAGATTCTAGATGAAGGAGAAAGCACAGGCTAAGTCCTCATTATAGAAAAGATCTTGCTTCTTTGGTTGGATAAACTTTGAGAAGACTATCAAATCAGGACTGTGGCAAGGAAAGAGATTGAGGATAAAGACCCAGTAAATGGCATGCAAGAATGTTAAATAAGATATTACGTGTAATGTGAAGCCAATGGAGAATTTTAAATAGAAAAAGTGATAATTTAAAATTTTAAAAATTATATTCTAGCTGTCCTGTGGAAAAGAGTGATACTAAAATGGCAAGAGTGCAGGCAGGAAACCATTTTTAAAGGCTACTCCAGTAATTTAAGGAAGAGATCATGAGGTTTTCCTTTCTTCAGAGGTTTGTTCAACTTTGTATAAATGAATGCTCTATCTTGGCCCACAGCACCACAGAGTTAATGCAAAAGTAATTAGGCCCCGTAAAGAGTTCTAGAAATCTATTGCCTGCTCCTCCAACTGTATCTCGAGTGATGGGGAATTTAAGGATGTTCTTCTATATTCCTGTCTTTGGTTCAGATAACTTTACTCTTTAGAGTGGGAATAAGGCAAAACAATGTTCATATTGAGCCACATTCATAGGTAGGGATACAGATCTCTGAAAATAGGTTCTTATAAATTATTAACATTCTTTATTATATAGCCTCCAATTGTCCAGCTGGGTTAGAATTGAAATGCAGATCTCCTACTCTGTTCCCCTATTGATTTTTTTTTTCAGGAAACCTAAGTTCTAGTTTTCGTTCTGTCCCTAAATCAGTATCCTAAATCAAATCACAAAGTCTTTTTCATTTTCATTTCAGTTAATATGAGGAATATAGAATTCAGTTTTGAAATATGAACTTGGTTCAAATCTCAGCATTAGTGTTTATTAGCTATGTGACACTTGATGCTGGAATTGTTATTTAACTACTCAAAGCATGCATTCCTCATCTGTTATATGAAGATAATAAATCCTAGCTTTTAAGCTTCATATGTAATATGTAATGAGTAGATATATATTATTTTATATGTATTATATAAATATCAACTCATTACATAGTATATATTAGGTTCTCAAATATTAGTAGCTGCTGTTATCATTTTAAATAAAAATAACATTTTCTATCCATCCTTGAAAAAATGTATATGAAAGCAGTTTATGTGCAAATATTTTAGATTAACACTTCATTCACTCATCCATCCATTCATGTACTCATCAGACATTTATTTAGTCAGGTTGCAATATATAGGAAGTATTCATCATGAGCAAGGCAGAGAATTAGATTTTAGGGTAAATAATGGACATCACACAGCCCCCGATCTCCAAGACAACAAAATCCAGCAAAGTTCCTTCCAGACCTGAGGATTTTAGGAGTTCGGAGGAAAAAGTATACTTTTCCATTCTGGAGCAACCAAAGGTGGCAACTTAGAAAACACATAGAAAAGAAGAAGAGGGTAGGGGGCAGCTATTCCAGGCAAAGGAAAGATTTGAATAAAAATAAAGGGGCTGTCAGCAGCAGGTTATGTTTAAGAAAACAATAAATGGGCAAATGCAGGAAATGAATACACTCATTTCTTTAGATTATATTTGAATTTGCCTAATTTCATCCTCATATCAGCCCTGGGAAGTATGGATTTTTATGCAAAATGTGTAGATGAGGAAATAAGGCTTAAAGGTTCCTGAAATCATCCAGCAAATAAATGGAAAATTATAATTCAAATCCCAGAATGTCTACATCTAAAGAGTATTTTCCATGTTGTTTTTTTTCATGATACCATTTTTTTTTCAAACAACCTACTTTATATCTAACATATAATAGGAGAGTTCTATTCAGGAAACAAATACATATTAATCATATTCACATATAATCCTTTACCTAATAAGCATTAAAATAATTAAAAGACTTACTCTCCTTGTATGTTGATGTTCCTTAGAAAAAACTAAGAGCTGGTAAAGATGTCACTATTTAGATCACACTATACAAATGAGTGAGACTACCTCTATAACATTTACCTGTGCTACTTTGATATTATGGAGAAATTAACCATCATATCCTTGCCTAGTCTAGAAAGATGCTCTCTACCAAGTACAGTGGCTCAACACATCTTAGATGAACTCTAAAGAGATGGAGTGGGTTTTCCCCGGAATCCTCTTTGTCATCGCTTACCCTAAATGGAGTGCAATGGAATGATTTCTACCTTTGCTAGGAAAGCATGTAAATTCTCATGGCTCTGTGCCACAGTGTTAGGGGAAGAACTTTGCTAATCGCGAGCTCTCCAGTCTGAGCTGGCTCTTTATATGTCGTTAAATTGTTACTCAACATCAGAGAGATAGTTTAAGAAATGATTATGAGTTAAATGACCATTACTATTGCCACCCTGTCTATCCTTTCATAGACATAAAGAACCTCTAAGTCATCCTCTCTATGAGAGAAGTCAAAGGAGCACTAGGGAAAATGCAGCTCACTGGAGCCCTTTGAACAATGACTGCAAAAATAACATCTGTTCCTTGTTTTCATACTAAATGTATTTTTTAATTCACTGCAGGGGACACCAGTGGCAGCAGCCAGTGTAATTTATCTAAATCGTTAATACTCAGTGTTTTACCCAGGAACAGAAATATATTTGCTTTCTAAAGAGCATTAAGAGTAAATGTTAAGGGATTCTTTTTAATATCGTAGGATTATGAGCAGGTATTGAAGCAATCCATTGTGAGTGTGTAACTATCCATCACTGCCATCACTAAATGAATTGCCTTCTGCTACATAAAGAGGAGCTGTGTGTGCATGGGTGTGTGGGTGTGTGTACGGATGGGGGTGCATGCATATATGTATATATCAGTTGGTAGTAATATATAAGAAACATTAAAGATACTGCCAGATATAAAAAGTATTATTGAAAATGTTGAAATTTAACAAAATAAACAAAAGGATATAAACACTGAATGTGAGAAAGTGATTCATTTTCTACTCATTGAAAATGTTGAAATTTAACAAAATAAACACTGAATGTGAGAAAGTGATTCATTTTCTACTGAATTCCTTGAAAGGAGAGCTGTTAGCATTTTTCTTAGCTTGATGATACAGGGAGAGTTTTTTTTAGATACATTCAAATTTCTCTACAATTTTTAGCTTTTCTATAGGTTTCTTCATCATTTCTCTCCAACTATGACTTCTTATGAAATCATCTTATAATACACAAAATCTCCTATAGCAAATTTCCTTCTCTTTATTGTGATTTGAATAGAGTATTAATTCTGATTGACTCAAGTTTCCTCTTATTCTGAAATGTCCTCTCCGCTTCTCTGTATCAACCCAATTCTACCCATCTTTCTGTATTCCACTCATAAACATACGGACACATTCGTTCTTCAATTAAGCAAACAATGTATATAAAGCACTCCCTGTATTTCACTATATTGAGCACTGAGACGACATGAAGGATAAGGAATTTACTTGGTCCTTAAGCATGATAAGGGAAAAGAACTAGTAAATAGCAAATCACAAAAGCCCGGAAGAACATGGCATGTTTGGAGAAGGACAAATAGTTTAAGAGGAAGCAGTAGGATAAGGCTTTCAGGTTAACTACATGAAGATCAGAGACTTATATTTTTAATTTACTATCCTTTTCTTTGTTAATTTCTCTCTGAATCCTTACACATTTAAAAATTCTCATTGTTTTGTCTTTTATAGACATGTATGCTCAGTCCTGTAATATATTGAAAAACGCATGTAACCAAAAAGAGAAAAAAAAGTAAAAATCAACCAGTGATAGCCACCATTTATACTTTGTAGCATACATTATTTTCCAAGCTTGTATTTGTATATGTGCACCTATGTAGCTTTTTTTTTACAAACAACTTCTCTTACATTGTAAACTTTTTAAACCTGTAGCTCTTTTATAACTTAACATATTACACATGTTTCTCAATGTGTTTAGTTATTCTTCTACATTTGGTCATGCTGCCTTTTGATAGTTTGATAAAATGTATGATGTATGTCATCCTCCTCTTTAATAAAATGACATGCATTTATACACAAAAAGTTATAACTTAAAGAAGGTTTTATAACTAATAAAATCTATCATGACTCCCTGAGTAAAATCTACTTTTGTACAACACCAATTTAAATATGTTTTTTCAACATTTTATAAGATAATTTTATATAAAATAGAGTAATTTATCCATCTATTTGCATACTTAATTTTTACCAAGCCACATATTTTGAGGCATTTCAGATTTATTCATGTTACCATTATCATTATAATCAACATTATAGTAATTAATAATTATTCTCATTATGATAGCTTTTGAATAAATTCTTAGGAATCAATTTTTGAATCAAGAGTACATAAAGGTTTGGAGAAAAGTGGCCTCCAAAAATTATGTACAATCATTAAGTTTTTACTAAATTTTCTTTTGAAAAAAATAATAAAACACTAGCTGTGTTAGTGTTGATAAAGGGAAGAAACCAAGACAAGGATATTTTAATTATCCCAATATTTAGAAAATATATTATAAAATTCAGAAAAGAAAATGACAATAATGTAAATGGAGAGAAACAAGGGAGAAAATGTTGCCTCCACTTCATTTGGGTAATATTTCATAGAAGGGCATTTTCCCCTTGGATCATTACAGGTTAAAAAGAAAATTTAATTCAATGTCTTCTGAATGGCATTAATTTCATGCCAGTAATCTGAGAAATTGAAACACACTAATTGTGCATATATCTGATATATAGAGTACCAGAGATTTCTTGTATTGTTTTCTTTGTTTTGGGTTTAGTCATATTCCATTGAGCAAGTTCCAATTTATTATTCAAGTTCAGGTTATTATTCTGATTTAGTAAAAATGGTTTATTTGCTTAGTGGTGTTTTTGTGTGTTTTTTTTTGTTACTGAGGCTTATCTTTAGAGAAAATTGACACTCTCTTCCCCTATTCACTTACTTATTCAACTAATACTCATTGAGCACACACCATGTCAGGCGTTATACTAGGAGCTCTGAGAGTTGCCAGAATTCCAGGTGGATATTTCTCTGAGGACACTGCTTTAACATTCACCAACCATTGCTCTTATATGTACTTTCATCTTCAAATATATTCCTTTATATTGAAATATCCATCCTTTAAGTTTATATTTTGTATGAATAACTCTTTACCATGGTATATATGTTACCATGGTATGTATGATAGCTGTCATAAGCAATCAATGATGATGGTTTTGTTTTTAAAGCAAATAACTTTAGAATGGTGTTAATTTAAAAATAAATGTTATAAATATCAGTTTGTGCCAAGTGTCCTCTACAGAAAGAATAAGACACTATATGGTTTATATCATGTTTATTAAAATTTCTAAAACTGATTTATCCATCTTTTCTTTTTAGAAACTCTGCCCAGTGAACAGCTTTCCAGACGGTCTTGAAGAGCATCTGCCACACCCACACATAGCTGCCTAGTAATAGAAAGCCACTACTGGGCCATGTGATGTTGCCTTAGAAACTCCTGCATGCTTTCTTCAGAAGCCATCATTAGTTAATTTTCCGACTGCTTCCCTCACTGATTCTGCATCAATGCTGAAAATTACGTAGTTAGTTAATTTCTCCCTCTTGGATAGGCAATCTAATTTCAAAATATCTACTTGTGTCACTGTTAAACATAATTTTTCAGTATTTTCTTACTGGATCCATAAATAGATATTGCGTGTCCTTATATCTTGTCCCAATTCTCAAGGCACTGTCCAGCCAGACATAGCCTCTGCCTAAGCTATGCCTGTCTTCCAGTTTTTTCAGTCCTCTGTGAATAGTGTCTCCTTTCTTGGAAAATGTAGATCAAATCCTCAGTTAAGTTGTTATCCAGGAAACTTTATCTCTACAAAGCCACGTTCCAAAATATGTGACTTTAGGCTAGCTAGCTTCTTGGGTACAGCTTCCGCATCAATAAAATAAAGACCTATCTTCTGTATTTATTGTATTAAAGGAGAACACACATGATAGGTTCCTGATACATATTACAAGCTATAAAAATGTTAGTTCTCTTCTACACTGATTTATTTCAATACAATGGTAATGAAAATGGTATAACATAAATGTCGTATTGATAAAAAGATGGGTTGATGTTTCTGTGACCATTTACTGTAACAATCAGCCTGAGTGAGAAACCCTTCTTGACCACGAAAGCTGGTAATAAGAAAATCTACAGTCTATTAGAGAACTTTCCCTTAAGTGAGTTTGAGTCATGGCTTGCTTCCTGAAATTGTTAGTGTCACTTATGCTCACCAGGGACTTCTTCACCAATAGGGAACTCTATTTCATGCTTCTTCTAACAAAACTAGATTTTCAGTGCTTTTATCCATGATTCATAGCAGATATACTTTTATTTGTGACATTCACCTTTGGTTGAGGTCAATGATAAAATCTCTACTTTAGTGAAAGCAGAGAAGTGAGTCCAAGTGGCATAGGAAAACCCTGAACTTACCTCCTCCCATGGACAGAACAAATTTACAGCTATATATGAATCATTTTCCTCTGAAAATGATCTGAAAACTAGATAAGCTGCTCCCCACAACAACGGATACAAAGACCATATTGAAACAGGTAGGAGAGGCAGAGACAGGGTCTAACAAAAAACCTCACACCCAGCCCTAACCGGTTTGGCTCAGTGGATAAAGCATCGGCCTGCGGACTCAAGGGTCCCAGGTTCGATTATGGTCAAGGACATGTACCTCGGTTGCAGGCACATTCCCGGTAAGGAGTGTGCAGGAGGCAGCTGATTGATGTTTCTCTCTCATTGATGTTTCTAACTCTCTATCCCTCTCCCTTCCTCTCTGTAAAACATAAATAAAATATATATTAAAAAACAAAACAAAACAAAAAAAACAAACCCACACCCAGCTAGGCAACACACAATAGGAAAGGCTCTCACCAGACAGGTTCTTCTCCAGGAGGAGTGAGTAGTTGATATCCCAAGCCCTAAGAGCTGCTTCAGACAAATGAGCCCCCAAAATGTCTTGCTTAGAAAACCAATGGGGCTAATGTCTAAGGGACCCAAAGTGGTATAGGATCCCCTCCTAGGAGGCTTGCATGTGGTCTCACTGGCCCTGAGATATGTAGCCCCCCAAAAAGCAGCTTGAAAAGTGTTATATCAGACTATATCAATTTACAAGATACTAGAGGCCCAGTGCATGAAAATTCGTGCACTGGGATGTAGGGGAAGGTACCTCAGCTAGGCCTGTACCTTCTCACAGTCCTGGAGTTGTCAAGGGATGTCCTACTGATGGCTTAGGTCCACTCCCTGTGGGGAGCTGGCCTAAGCTGCAGTCTGGCCTCCTTCTGTGGGAGGCGACCAGGCCGGCTGATCAGGTGCCAGTGCCAGGCCCCCCCATTGCCCCTCCGCCGTCATTGGGTCATTGGTTGCCACTCCCCCCCATTGCTGTTTCCTCCCTCTGCCCGCTGGCATGCGCCTTGGCTAGCTTGGCGCTGCCAGCTCACCGGGCCGCCCCTCACCGACTGGTTGTTCGAACATTCAGTTGATTTGCATATTACACTTTTATTATATAGGATTCCTCTTTCTGCTTTAAGTGAATGACCAAAATCTGTGAAATAGCCTCTCATGGTACAGTGGAAGCAGTCCTGACCACAAACACTATTGTGTTTTTTGTGGTTGTTTCTTTTGTTTGTTTGTTTTGTTTTTGCTGTTTCGTTTGAATGGGTACTATCATTTGAAGAATCTCCAAAGGAGAGATATCAACCTTTACTGTTTGAGGTAGGGATTCTGGAGCAGAGCTCAGTTGTTCTGAACCACAAGTAAAATTTAAAAAGCAGAGTAGCAGCCCTAGCTGGTTTGGCTCAGTGGGTAGAGCGTCAGCCTGGGGACTGAAGGGTCCCAGGTTTGATTACGGTCAAGGGCATGTACCTTGGTTGCAGTCCCATCCCCAGTAGGGGATGTGCAGGAGGCAGCTGATAGATGCTTCTCTCTCATCGATGTTTCTAACTCTCTATCCTTCTCCCTTCCTCTCTGTAAAAAATCAATAAAATATATATTTTTAAAAAAAGCAGAGTAGCATTTGATTCTCTCAGTTGTGACACTTAAGCTGGTATCTCTGAACCCTCATGTAGACACTGAGGACTGATTTCTAAATATGTGAGGAGCAAGATGGTACATGACTTCCTAGGGCTTACTCTATTCCTACTCAGAAGCCATGGGTATAACACTATTTTCCCCCTTTCTTTTTTAGAATGAATTAGATCAGTTACCTTTACATTAATCATTTTGTGGTGAATAAGAACCCCCAATTAGCACTGAAATTGGATTAAATGCCTCTCTATTTTTAATTCAGTTGTTAAGAACCTCAGAGCCAACTTTAATGGTCTCAAATATCAAATGTATAAAGTTAGGATCTCACAAATACATTCTTTTTTACTACCATTAAAAAGAAGTTATTATTTTGGTTATATATGACTGGGCTTCAGAAGGTTGGTGAAATCTTTATGATTGTATGTATACATTTTCCTAAAAAAGGGCCCAAAACTTTCATCAGATTCTGAAAGGGATACATGGCTATCACATATTAAGAAATACAGCTTTAGTTGGTCTCTCTTCTGTTTGAATCAGTAACTATTGCATTCTACATTATGTTTAATTTTGTAACCCAGCATAAATATATAGGAGACAAAGGAAATTCACATTTTAAATAAGTTAAATAAATATTTAGAGAAAATAAGGTGTCAGAAGCTTAGGCATTTTTTTTTCTTTTCTACCTCATATTATACCCACTTGAAAGTACAACAAATAAAATTGTAGATTTATGACAAGCTTTTTACCAGCCTCAAGCCACTTGTTTCTGAATTTTGGTACATTTTTCATAGGCTCTCTAGATTCCTCTCACGCATAATAACCTAGAAAATCCTGTGTGGTTTATTACAATATTCTTGGAAGTGAGGAGCTGCTGAAATAATTGTAATGTTCAACCTTTGCTTTATTACAGCCAATATCTCTAGAGTTAGACTTAATTGGGCAGGGGCCAGTAACATTTGTTAATGATGTACTTTATACTTACACTCTGTATTATATTTTCGATTTATTTATTTATTTATTTATTTAACTGGTGACATGATTTTGTCATGTGGTCTCAGCTTTAGTAGTCTGGAAGTAACAAAGTGAGGTTATAATGCAGCGAGAAAACAGAGCTGAACTCACCAGAGAGATGGAGAAAAGGCAGAGAAGGATAAAGATGGCCCCAAACAAGTGATAAGAAATAGAGTTGCCATATTGGATGAAGAAGAGATTAGCAACAGAGATTAGCAACACAGCCACTGGGGTGCACACGCATACAATACCACGGAATACATTGCTGATGGCAGAAAGAGGATCTAGAGAAGGGCCTCTGAAGTATTCTTTAGCAATTGTGTACTGGGGTATAAAACTTTAAGAGTTGCATGAATCAGCCTTATTTCTACTGACCTTTCTTCAAGTTAGAGCCCTGGCACAAATAACTTGTTCTTCTCCAAATATTGCACCAGCTGGAAATCAACAAGAGTGCGAGATGCTAAGCACAAGAATTTAACTTACAGCTTCACAGCAGAAAAGAAGAATCTATCAATATTGGGTGTCACTGAGGGACTTGAGGTAATCTGCGCTCTCTATCTTCATACTAAGTCTTGTGAAGTTCTTCAGTCAAGATTAAGGATACATTTCTTCTTGTTTGTTTTAGTCTGGTGTGTTTTGGTTACTCAACATAATGTCCAAAGGGGAAAATGTGACAAACAATAAGATTAGACAGAATGATAATTAAGATGAAACAGATTTCTTTATAATTAAATATTTGAGAAAATATCGTTCCATATGTCAAGAGAATACATTTTTCAACAATATGGATAGTTTCATAAACTAGAAATTATCAAAATCGCCTCAAGGAAAAGCAGCGAATTAAATAAGACCCAATAAAAAGGAAAGAAATTGAGAAAAAATTCAAGGGATTATTTTTTTAAAAAACTTTTAAAAATGTATCTTTATTGTTGAAAGTATTGCAGATGTTTCCCTTTTTACCCCCTTGGCCCCCTCCACCCTCCACCCATACCTCTGCCCCAGGCCTTCACTGCACTGTTTTCTGTGTCCATGGGTTATGCATATATGCATATAGATTCTTTGGTTAATCTCTCCCCAGCTACCTCCCTCCCCCACCTTCCCTCTGAGATTTTCAATCTGTTCCATGCTTCTATGTCTCTGGATCTATTTTGTTCTTCAGTTTATTTTGTTTTTTAGATTCCACATATGAGCTAGATCATGTGATACTTGTCTTTCTCTGACTGCCTTATTTTGCTTAGCATAATACTCTCCAGGTCCCTCCATGTTGTCTCAAAAGATAAAAGATCC
>NW_005372121.1:243893-256026 GCF_000412655.1 Myotis brandtii
GCCTCAAGGAAAAGCAGCGAATTAAATAAGACCCAATAACAAGGAAAGAAATTGAGAAAAAATTCAAGGGATTATTTTTTTAAAAACTTTTAAAAAAATGTATCTTTATTGTTGAAAGTATTGCAGATGTTTCCCTTTTTACCCCCTTGGCCCCCTCCACCCTCCACCCATACCTCTGCCCCAGGCCTTCACTGCACTGTTTTCTGTGTCCATGGGTTATGCATATATGCATATAGATTCTTTGGTTAATCTCTCCCCAGCTACCTCCCTCCCCCACCTTCCCTCTGAGATTTTCAATCTGTTCCATGCTTCTATGTCTCTGGATCTATTTTGTTCTTCAGTTTATTTTGTTTTTTAGATTCCACATATGAGTGAGATCATGTGATACTTGTCTTTCTCTGACTGCCTTATTTTGCTTAGCATAATACTCTCCAGGTCCCTCCATGCTGTCTCAAAGGATAAAAGATCTCCTTTCACAGCTGTATAGTATTCCACTGTGTAAATGTACCACAGCATTTGTATCCACTCATCGATTGATGGGCACTTGGACTATTCTCATATATTAGCTATTGTAAATTGTGCTGCTTTGAACACAGGGGTGCATGTTTTTGTACAGATTATTATATCTGTAAATACTTTCTAATTACAAATTGCAGATACCATTATAATAATAATAAACTTTTTAGGAATATAGAAATAGTTCAAAAGCTATATAATTCTGCCTATATAGCAACCATAATAAATTCTAACAATGATAGCATTGATAGCGAACTTACAATGATAGCATAAAAAACTAAGTTACAAATAAGATATTTTTAGGCACAAAATTTATGTCAAATAAAAATTATAAAACAACATTTGGTAGTATATTTTCAAAGTCACCATTACCATGTTGCTTTGATGTGATGAATAAAACTTAAAGAAAATGTTGATATTTAATAATATAGATCATCACATCAAGTAGTTTAATCAAGTTATGAATAGTATGAAGATCTGCTATAAATCCAATTCAGTATTTATTGATGAGAAAATAATATTTTAATTAGAATTTGAAGTGTATATCTGTAATTATATGAAGAATCTTTATGAAAATGTGATAAACCATTATGTTTAATGTTGAAGATATTTTGACTCAAAAATAAGATCTAAAACAGAAATAAAAAATAAAACCCTTAAATAGCAATAGAAAAAATTGTCATTGCCTTCTCATAATCTGAACATCCTTAAGTTACAGTGGGGACTTGACTTACGAGTGTCCCGACTAACGAAAGTTATGAATAGTATGAAGATCTGCTATAAATCAAATTCAGTATTTATTGATGAGAAAAAATATTTTAATTAGAATTTGAAGTGTAAAACTATAATTATATGAATAATATTTATGAAAATGTGATAAACCATTATTTTAATGTTGAAGATATTTTGACTCAACAATAAGATCTAAAACAGAAATAAAAAATAAAACCCTTAAATAGCAAGAGAAAAAATTGTCATTGCCTTCTCATAATCTGAATATCCTTAAGTTACTAATATTCACAAATAGAATGATTCTACGACTTAATTAAAAAAAAACTTAGTATGTTAAAAATTAAGAAGATTAAATGCAAAAGAGACCACAAAAAGCCAGATAAATTATGGATATTTTTAAATAATTCAGTAGAAAAATCTTATTTCAATTCATAAAACAAATAGAATGATTCTACAACTTAATTAAAAAAAAAACTTAGTATGTTAAAAATTAAAAAGATTAAATGCAAAAGAGACCACAAAAAAGCCAAATAATTTATGGATATTTTAAAATAATTCAGTAGAAAAATCTTATTTCAATTCATAAAATACAATGCCAAAAATGTCATTAATAATAGGTAAACATATAAAGCATCTAGGAATAAAAATATAATTATAACAAATAGAAAATTGAATGCAAAACTATTTTGAGATCTAAAGTAGTTTCAATAAATTGGATTGATATCATATTCCTGAAAGGGAATATTTGGTACTATAAACATATTAAGTATAGGAGTTTATAAATGCATATTCTAATTCAATGAGTTTCTAATGGAAAATTCTCCAAATATTATTTTTATCAAAAAAAGTGGAAATAAAGAACTTGAGAGATCTATTCCAAAATGCAAATAAATTTATATACCTAAAATATTTTTAAATTCCTAAGAAATAAAGGGAATCAATTTTTCCAAATATGTATACTACCTATAATAATTAAAGCATAATATGCTAATTAGACCGGACAGCTTGAACGACCTTCCGGACATCATTCCAGATGTCCTTCCGGACTAAGCCACAGCAGTGGGGGCCGAGTAAGAGGCAGTTAGGGGCGATCAGGCAGACAGGCAGAGTGATTTGGGGCAATCAGGCAGGCAGGCGTGCGAGAGGTCCCATATTGTGAGAGGATGCAGGCCGGGCTGAGGGACCCCGCCCCATGCCAGGAGGCAACCAATTGGTGTGTATTCTCTGACATCAATGTTTCTCTCTGTCTTTCCCTCTCTCTTCCACTCTCCCTAAAAATCAATGGAAAAATATCCTTGTGTGAGAATTAAACAAGAAAAAATAAAAAAAGATTGTTTCTGGAAAGGGGAATACTTTGCAATGTATTAGGATGTGGCCACAACTGTTTTCTAGAAGTAAAATACTTTCATTAAAAAAAAAAAAAAACCAGTAAAGTGTAAAAAGGGAATTAAATATAATAAAGCATAGACTAGATGAACATCTTAGAAAATTAATAAAAGATAAATTGCCACAAGACATAAATAAGACAATTCTAATGTGCAATACAAAGAGATGATGACTAAAGTGAGTAGCTAGGCTAGACAAGTGAGAGTTGCCTACAAAGGCCAGGTGATCAGTTTCATGGAGTCAACTGCTCAGCTTTGCAAGTCCATGAATAAGAGATTAGTGACTACAGAGCATACAGTTTATCAGTTTCTTAAACAAACAAACAAGACTGGTAAAGTAATCCAAAATATAGAAATGGTTATGTGCTCCAAAGATAATAATACAGGATATTGACTTCTGCTTTGGCCATGATGGAATAGTTTGTACTCAAGTAATATCTCTAACAACAAAAGCAAAAAAGTCATATAAAATTTGAAAAAACTTATTTGAGTGTACAGGGAGGGAAACATTCTCCCCTCTACCGATTTTGTGTTCTCATGGCTGAACTAATAATAAAATTGACACAAGACCAGATTAGCAGGATAAAGCACATTATAAAACATGCACATGGGAGATCATAAATGATATCCTGAGATATGATCAATGCAGGCAGCTTTTTATATGTTTTAGAAAAAGAAACAATAAATTTGTGAAGAATTTACAGGACAAGGAAACAACTTTAGGAGCTCATTAGTGAGGAATCTAAGCAATTTTGGGCTTGGGTAGTAAATTAGTAAAAAAAAAAAAGTAACAATGCTTGCTTTATAAATTTCTTGGCATTTAATTCCCTAACTTGGTGATAAATATTCCTCTTTCCTTAGCCTTCAGGTGCAGGGAGGACACCTTTGACATGGGGGATTTATGGTCTGCTTTCTTTCAGGGGTGGAGAGAGAAAGGTGGAGGGAAAGAGAGAGAGGATAGTGTTCTTCTTGCATTGGCAATTTCTTAAGTAATTTTAATTTAAAATAATCAATATGCCAATGTGAGATATTTGGGGTGAGTCCTGACAAATATATTGGAAATTACCAAAGCAATTAGGTCTTAAGACGAAGCTAATTGAGATGATCTCAATTTTCTGCCTGCCTCTTTTCTCTCAGGACATTTAAAAATAATTAGAAGAGATCTTGAGGTCAAGTCAGACAAAGAGTTTCTACTAAGATGTGGACAACTGGGCTTTAGGCAATCCACCTAGCCAGAAAGATAAAAATTAAAAATTGTAGTGCTACAGCAGTCTACATTTGAAGCAACAAAATCCCCAAGAGAAAATAGACTTGAGGACAGGAGCACAACATTTGGCATCAGTTTTCTCCACAAGACATTTGGGAATAAGATGCACAAGAAAAGAGTATAAAAAGGAGAGAGAAAGCAGCTATAATACAGAGCAGGACTATCATGCCACATTGATAGCCAGAAAGATAAAAATTAAAAATTAAAAATTGTAGTGCTGCAGCAGCCTACATTTGAAGCAACAAAATCCCCAAGAGACAATAGACTTGAGGACAGAAGTGCAACATTTGGCATCAGTTTTCTCCACAAGACATTTGGGAATAAGATGCACAAGACAAGAGTATAAAAAGGAGGGAGAAAGCAGCTATAATACAGAGCAGGACTATCATGCCACATTGCTTAGAAGTCAAAAGTTATATTTCAAGTCTTAGCAAAGGGGGAAGATCTTAGTAAATCCTAACACACTCAGTTGAAAACTCTAGTGAACCATATACTAGCATTGGGGAAATCAAAGAGAGAACAATCATTATGAATCCAGCATATATGAAATGGAGTCCCTGGGTGATTGAGGTTTTCTGCTCCTCCACATCCTACAGGAAGATGACATCATAGTGTCTACAATTCTTCATGCAAAAATATCTGAAATGTAATCAAAAGTTGAAAAAATGACAGTAGAAAAAAGAACCAGAAATAACAAAACTGTTGAAGTTATCAGCTATTAACTTTAAAATAACGCTAATTAAGATGGTGTAGAAAATATATGACAAGATTTAAATTTTCACCAGAGAACTAAAATCAATAGAAAAAAAATAAAATGGAAACTCTAGAACTTAAAAAATATATATATGATAATTAAGATTGTGAACTAAGTAACTTGGACAAAGCTAAAAGAAGATAAGTTAGTTGAACTATATAAATTTGCAGAATATATCCAGATTTAAGCATAAAGAGAAAAAAGTATGGGCAGCACATAAAGATTGTGAGGCGTACCATAGGTACAATTTTAGCCACAGGAGAGAAAAAGATAAAGAATAGGAAAAAGTAATTTTTGACAAGATATTATCCTCCAAATTCTATTACCAATGATTGACACCAATCTGCAGTTATAAGAACTTTCAGAACCCCAAGCAGCAAAATACAAAGAAAAGTCACTTAGCTACATCATAGTACAACTGACTAAGCAGACCATGGAGAAAGGGAAAAAAATGTTTAAGAAATAATTTTTAAAAACTTAAATTAGTCTAAGAACCAAGACACATTATGGTCAAAGAGGCAGCAACAAGACTAAACGTTGACTTTGCAAGAAAAATTATGAAAGCCAGAAAATAATCAATCGATATTTTTGCTAGAAAAACCAAGTAAATTCATATCACCACACCTTGCATGCCAGGTACAGTGAAAGTACACAGATGACTACAGACGACAAGAGGAAAGCTACCTCGCTTATCTGAGAGTGTTGAACAGAGGAAAGTCTCCCCTGAGGAAGAGAAACTCGGCTGAATCTCAACTGATTCAAATAATAGAGATTAAGGAGAAAGACAAAAGAAATGATATGATTGGTGGACGGTAATTGAGAAAAATCAAATGAGCAACCATTTAAATTTATAAAGTATCCATTGTGGAGTCACCAAATTAACTATGCATTATCCAGCGCTGTAAAATTATTTTCTGCTTATTAGTTTCATCTTAGTTCATTTCTATTAGTCTTATCATAAAATATCAAGGGGTTGAAGAAATAAGCCGTAAAATCTTATGCAGGACTGGTACAAAACAGAATGATATCAACCATGGAATGAGAATCATAATGAACATTTATTTCATAGTAATTATACATTTTATACTCACCACCAGATACAGCAGGCCATCAAAAGTGCAAAAATCATTGAAGCAAAAGAAAAGTTATTGTGGAAAAAAATCACAAAAAGTCGAATGATGCATCAACTTGACTCTCTGCTTCTTTTCTTCATGATGCTTGCCAAACAGGCCCAGTAATAACTGGTAAATTGAGCAGTTTTCCTAAATAAATGCCTTCAATTCTTGCCAAATAAAGTAGGATGCTGTTAATTAAAAGTTTAATTGTTCTTGAAAGTGATTGAGAGATACAATACTTAACCCTTCTAAAAGAATATGCCAGCAACATAGTTCTTTAGCAGACTACATAGGAATTACTTATTCAATATCTATTGATTAAATGTTTCAATCCGAATGCAGATTCAAATGATAACTGTGCACCCAATCAATTCTTGCTTATAGCCTCCCAGGAACAAATGTTCAAGCTCTATTTATACAACCTAAAGAGTCTTTTACTCCTTCTGTCACTTTCAAGGAGGTCTGAAGGTTATAACGATTGTCTTGTTTGCCGCAACCCATAGTCTTTTATATTCAGCTCCCTTTGCCTAGTGCTGAGCAGGCAAAATCTCTTATTGCTTTGTCTCTTATATTAAGGATAAGAAAATACAAGCCTCTCAAAATTATTCTCTCCTTTAACATGGATCATAGATGAATTCCAAACAATAATAATTTTTTAAACATTATTTACCTTCCTAGTCTGTTAGGCGTCTTCTAGGTACCGGGGGTAAAATGGCTATCATTGAACTTATAGTCCACACAAAGGTGCATGTTCTGTTCTGTACAGAGAATCTGTCCAAAATCATTTTATTCTTTCTTCTCCCAAAGAATTGAACTGGGCAAATTAAAAGATAAGTAAAAATTTATCTTGCAACTCACCCTTAATCCATTAACATAAAATTGTCACCAGTTGCCCCTGACTGGTGTGGCTCAGTTAATTGCACCACAAGGTTGCTGGTTTGATTACCAGTCAGGGTACATTCCAGGGTTATGGGTTAGATCCTGGGTAGGGGGTATGCAGCAGGCAGCTGATCAATGTTTTGCTCTCACAGCAGTGTTTCTCTCTCTCTCTTCCTCTCTCTAAAAATCAACAAAAGTTGTTTGTTTTGTTTTTTATTTCACCAGTGGATTTGCATTTTTTTCTTTCACTCTAAGCTCCACTTATTAAAAATATTTTGTAAAATAAATACAACAGAAATAATAAATAACACCATGTTTACTATAAACATTGACTCCATAAAAACATATAAAATTTAAAAATATTTTTTCCATACATCCCATGTTAATAACCCGGTATGTGTTCTTTCACACCTTCTCTATGCCTATTCAAATATGCTCACAACATGTAAAATTATATAATTCTCTTTTTCAAAAGTGGGGATACATAACTAGGCTGTCAAAGCTTTCTACATGGCCAATTCACCCCAAATCTTTAATATCACATCTGACCCTAATTTGTAAACTCTTTATTCTCAGTACCAAAAGTCTCAAACTCTCCTTTCAATCAAAATTTTTCACTAGACTTTGGAAGATAAATGTACAAGTTCATATTTGTCAACATTTATCACATAAAAAAGAGTTGAGATTTTGTGCCATGTGAAATGGAGTCCCATTAGTACCTCTAAGCAGAGCACTGACATGATCACTTCTGAGTTTCAGTGGAATATATTTACTATGGAAGGTAGAACCTGGGGGTGGAAACATAAAACATCAGGTAACTACTATAGGTAGCATGTCACAATGTGGTGAGGACCAGACTAAGTAAGGTATCCAGTGATGGCGAACCTTTTGAGCTCGGCGTGTCAGCCTTTTGAAAAACCCTAACTTAACTCTGGTGCCGTGTCACATATAGAAATGTTTTGATATTTGCAACCATAGTAAAACAAAGACATATTTTTGATATTTATTTTATATATTTCAATGCCATTTAACAAAGAAAAATCAACCAAAAAAATGAGTTCGCGTGTCACCTCTGACACACGTGAAAAAAGTGTCATAGGTTTGCCATCACTGGTATAGGCCATGGGGAGGGAGGGTGAAGATGGTCAATTTTTCAGAGAGGGAACATCAAAGACAACCCTAAAGTTCTAGATTCGGTTTGGTGTTTATACCGACAAAGTTCAGCAAGATGAGGCATGCAGAAAGAAGAACTATTTTGAGGTGAAAAGTTGGCCCTGGATAGGTTGCATTTGAGAGTTCGGTGGGGCCATCAGTTAACAGTAACTTATGAGGAAATGGAAAATCTTATAATTATCTCTTTTTTCTTATCACTAACATTTTAGCTCACATATTTTCCGATTTTGTTTCATATTCTCCACAACTTTACTTATGGCAGACAAAATATAACAGTGAGTAAATTCAACAAAATTTACTTTCTTATTGTTGGACATTTGGACAGCTTCCAAGATTTTGTTGTTATAGGCGAAAATGCAATGGCTATCTTGCTAAATATAACATTTTCTTCTTTGCAATGCTTTCTCAGCATATATAGTCCCAGTAGTTATTAAATATATTTAGTCAAATGATGTGAACGTCACATGTTATTTGTCCAAACTGCTTGTTTTTAATAGAAATTATTTTATACACACACACATTGCCATGCTGTTTTGTTTTATTTTGTTTTGTTTTGGTTTATCACCAGAATTGGAACTTTAGTTTTTACTTTAGGAGCACTCTGAGCATTATCACTGTGTCTGAGTATCTCAGAATCTTATTGAAACAGCTAGGGCCTTAGCACAAAGGCTTTTAGCCTTTAAAAATCTTTTAGCATATTAAATATTGATGCTTCATTCCAGAGCATTGCTAAGTCTCCAAACAGTCTTTGTACATATGGACAAAGATCTAAGACTTTACAGATTCCCAGAAAGAAGTTGAATAAAGCACTTCAAGCATCCTTTTTACTAACCAATTTATAGCTCCTCTTGCAAAACGATGAATAAAGAGAAAACAAGTGCAAAACAGCAGTTTACCTACTTCAGCTACTGAGAGCCTTATGTTCTCCTCTCCCTCTTCACGGACTTCCTCAGAGGCAAATTAGCAAAATTACAGGTGCCTTCTGGAAAAAGTGATTAGACCATTCGGAACTCCCTTGTGCTCTCTAAAAGGCATTTTAAAGTTAACAACATTCCGCCCGTTGTCAGATTTACAATTGATTCCAGTTTCCAGTGTGGAACTTCTTCTGACAGACTGCTGGAAAACGAACACTCCTTTCACTCAGCATTTGATACTGAAGAAAAGCCATAAGAAGAAAACACATCAGCAGCAGTAAGACCATTACAATTTCAGTGGTTGGTTTCAAAAATGGTTTTCAATGTGATATGCACTAAAAATAAGGGACTGGAGTAAGAAATGGCATTTGTCTCACGCCACAATATTACTGAACATTTTTTCCACCTATTGCTTCTAACTTTGAATTAAAATACAACTCATTAGACAGCTCTCCATGACATCTTCAAGTGATTTCCAGCTTCACTTCATACTATTCAAGCCAGTTTAATTGTTGAGGAAATCAGACACTTTGCAGTTACAAATTTATCTTTGCTTATTTATCATTTTTCTGTCTCTCCCATGATCTCTGATCTCTGAGATCAGGAACTGTGTGTATTTCTTATTCAGAACATTTCTAGCTCCTGGCTAGGTATCTGGTACATGGTAGCTATTTAATAACTATCTGGTTAATAAATAAACTTAATAAATAAAAATGTAAGTACAACTCATAAGCACTAATTCCAATTGAAAGCACCACCCACTGGACAGCTGTATTCTTTAGCTACAGAAATATTTCAACCATGCACTCACATAGTATTTTTTTCAGGAATAGCATTAACTTTTAAACCAAAAAGAACTTCAGAAACAAAGGTCATACCCAACCCTATTTTAAACAACAATTACAATTGCAAGTGAAGACATGCACCTGGAACTCACATAGTATGAAAAAATTATCAGAAGATGTCTACAGAGAAAGCAAAGCTAATCCTTCCATAGGTCTACTGCAAAGCTGGTCAGAATAATGAAGGTGAAAGCACATAATATAAATATAGATGCCAAAGTGATTTATACACTACATCATCTGTAATCTTTCCTGTGTATGGCCATATAACTCTCCAATAATTGTAATGCTTATTGATCAATTGTCTGATAAAAATAATGCTCTACTCTAGTCATTTAGAATACAATAACATGACAAAAGTTTATCTGAGTAGGTAAGCATGATAATTACAAGTAGTGATAAATGCTTTGAATAAAATGAGAAATGAAGATAAACTGAGAAGAAGAGGGGTTATTTACATATAGGTTGATAAGGAAGAACTTTCTTGAAGAGGTACCATTTGAGCTAAGGCCTAAAATATAAAGAGGCAGCCCTGTCAAGTTCTGATGGAAGAGCATTTTAGAACAGAAAAAGTAGGAAGGCCAAGTTTAAAAATAGGATTGGTGTCTTTCAGGAACTGAAAGACCAGTATGATTGGAGTGTACTGAACAAGAGAAAATGTGGTAGAAGGAGGATCCCTTAGGCAGAGTCGGGTAAAGCATGCTAAGGATTGTTTCTTTGTATTTTTTAACCATTTACTCAACTGACAGAAGCGGCTGTCTGTATACAATGAAGACCCAGGCCAAATGAAAAGGAAAGCATATATCCTACATTCTGTAGGTACATTCCCTGTGCATGATTAAATACCACACACAGATGCTAGAAAAGGGATAGAAATGAGAAGTCCTTAATTGTGCCAATAAAAGGCTATGTAACTTGTCTTACCTCTTATAATAATTAGTTTTGTTGAGTGTTCTTCTGAAATTAAAAGTGTAACTAATTAAACACCACTAACTTACTAACAAATATCATATGTAGTTTTGCCCTTAGATTTCCTAGGGTATTTTGCTTCCGTAGTTCTAATATCCTTCACTATGACAATGTTTCTATTGGATATAATGGACCATTACATAGTCCCAGCTGAAATTTCAAGTGGAAGCAAAGAAAAAGTTCATTTGGAAGCATTTTATTTCTCCACAGCTGAAAAGAAGCTGAAAAGGTCATGTAGTCTCCATGACTCAAATACTGGAAAGCATCAAATAAAATTAATCATATTTTTATGAGTTTCCTAATGCAGTTTAAATGGAGTCACATTCTAACCTAGGTTAGGAATTTTGTGCCCAAGACATATACATTGTTTTGTACCAAAAACAAATGTCAGAGCAGTGGAGAACATAGGACCTAACAGTAGGATTTCTGGTCTTATTATAGTTTTTGACACCTTATTCTTTTTTGAATATATTTTTATTGATTTAAAAGGAATAGAGATTAAAACATCAATGATCAGAGAGAATCATTGATTGGCTGCCTCCTGCATGCCCCACACAGGGGATTGAGCCCTCAACCCAGGCATGTGCCCTTGACCAGGAATCGAACCATTACCTCCTGGTTCATAGGTTAATGTTCAAACACTAAGCCACACTGGTCAGGCATTGACATCTTATTCTTAAATAAGATCTTAAACAAAGGGTTTATTTTATATACGTATAAAACCAAGGGGATTTTATTCACCAAATGAGATAGGTAATTCAGCAAATGTTGCTAAAGTTCATTACCAATGTCAATATCATTTTCATGCCTTAAGTGATATTCATAATCTAAAAAAGCACAGAAAAAAAATGGAATGCATACTACCAGTTTTCCAAAAGCAAAATGATTTAAGTTTTCATTTGTATTATGCTTAAATATTTTTGCTAAATTACTAAGCTATTTTTCCTCACATTTAAATTGTCTATTAATCTTAGAATCCAGATCTTATTGGTCAGGAACTTGACAAGAATTTTGTGTGGAAAATGGACAAGAGAAAGTGATACAACTCTCTCTTTTCCAGGCTTATAAAATGGAAGGATTTATCCAATAAAGTTATAAAGTAACAATTATTTTTGAAGGTGCCTTTGAAATGAAGAAAAAGAGAAAAAAAGGGGGATCCAAGGCAATTTAATACCAGCTCTGTGCCAATGTCTATGCCAGGTTTTAAGACAAAAGAGGGATCCAATACCTGCCAAACATTTCTATCACTAACAACATTTGATTTTAAAGTTAATTTTACTATGTTAAGAGTTGGTCTATTCTTGTAACAACTATTGTATAATGTGCATGGTAAGCAAAATGTATGCTTCTTGTTAACCACAGTAATAGCAGTATGGGATAGCAGTAGACTTCTTTTTATATATATATAATGTTTTTTCTTTATTGATTAAGGTATTACATATGTGTTCTTATTGCCCCATTGCCCCCCAACCCCCCTCCCACTTATGTCCTCACCCCCATGTTGTCTGTGTCCATTGGTTAGGCTTATATGCATTCATACAAGTCCTTTGGTTGATCTCTACCCCTTACCCCACCCTCCCCTACCTT
>NW_005372121.1:256038-272685 GCF_000412655.1 Myotis brandtii
CATCAGTTTATGTTGTTCATTATATTCCATAAATCAGTGAGATCATGTGATATTTATCTTTCTCTGACTGGCTTATTTTGCTTAGCATAATGCTCTCCAGTTCCATCCATGCTGTTGCAAATGGTAAGAATTCTTTGTTTTTTTACAGCAGCATAGTATTCCATTGTGTAGATGTAGCACAGTTTTTTAATCCACTCATCTGCTGATGGGTACTTAGGCTGTTTCCAAATCTTAGCTAGCAGTAGACTTTGAGCGGACACTTGGTGGTGAGTCAGCTCTGTCTTCTCTAACAAAATACCCCAGGCTGGTTTCCTTAAACAACAGAAATATATATTCTCACTGTTCAGATGGCTAGAAGTTCAAGATCAAAGTGCCAGCAGAGTTGGTTTCGGGTGAAGCTTCTCTTTCTGTCTTATTGATGTCCTCACAATGCATTTTCACTGTACATGTGCAGAAAGAGAGAGACACTTCTGCTGTCTGCTTCTCCTCTTATAAGAACAGTCTTATTGGATTAAGGCTCCATCAATATAATCTCATTTAACTTTAATTACTTTATCAAAAGCACAAATACAGTCACATTGAGGGTTTGAGCTTCAACATAAGAATTTGGGGTTCTACCTTTGGTCTTGACACTAAGTTCCTTCAGCAGATCCTTCCCTCTCGATCCCTCTCGGTTTTTCTTTCTCCTTTATGTTTTTCATGTGTAAAATGAAGTTGAAGTGGATGATCTCTACATATATGAAAACAAAGAGAGAACATTTTCCCTTCTATCATTTCAATAATAGGATGATTTCTAATGACCAACTATAATATTCAGTGTTTAATTTAATTCACTTAATTATTTACTAACTCATCTTAACCCACAGAAAATATAACTTAAAAGTTGTATTAAGAGACACTCAATGAGTCTATAATCACCAACTCCTCTCTTGCACAAAAACCAACATCTTAAATAATACATCACCAAGTAATGCCAACAATGCATTCCAAGTCAGTCTGTTTAAATATCTGAGCCACAATATTTGTTGACATAATGGTCCATCATAAAACATTAATCTAGTAAATGCCTTGGGAGTTTATAAATGCATACATGTCAAAATGTTAATTAATTGAAATGAATTAAATTTAGCAAAACTATTATTATATATGCCTAGCAATTTAGGCAAAGAAAGAATTACGTCCTGTTCACCCTGTTTCCTAATGAGTGGAACACTAGATTAATTACCAAGAATCATAGACATACTGTTATTCGGACATGCTAATCAGAAAGTCAAATTTCCAGCCACAAGATATAATGCTGAGGTGCCAGGTCATTAAGCATAATTGGAAGTCAGTTTTCACCTGCAATCCAGGGTTCACATGAAAGCATAAGTAAATATTCCAACATGAAGTCAGGTAGCAACTGAAGGCGGAAATAAGATTGAGAGACTGAAAAGTAGGTGCGAGAAAATGGATCAGAGAGCTGCTTTTTCATCACCCTTTTTGTCCAAAAAATGCAGCAGTTTTCCTCTTGGGATGTTTGAAATGAGCTACTCTGGCATCTGACAAAGAACACTTTGTACCATAATTTAGCTGATATATGTTCATGACTTTGCTGCTTGAACTTAAATAGTACATTTCATTCTACAATTTCAACATAAGGGGTGAAATGAACAAGAGCCATATAGACTCAATCCTCACCCTTTAGAAGCTGGTAATTGATGAAAGTGGGCTATAATGAAGAGCCCCAAAGAGGAAAATGCAATTAACCAGGAACTCTGTATAATATCTAATTTGATTTTCTTGGCTTGTTAGCCCAGCTAGTTGGAGTGTGGTGCTAATGAAATCAAGCAAGTTCAATCGCCATATGGGATGGCTAACATTACTCAATTCCATGGCTACTGACCAAATGAGTCCTATTGGTCACAAGAGGAGCTAGACAAGAAAGAATGGATTAGAGAAAATCCATTAGTATGACTGTCAAAAGCAACTCAAATCACTATCTTCCAGACCAGCGTTGTAGTGTGGAATTCATTTGTAATTATTTAAAACTGACAAATAGTTTATAAAAGTCTGAAAAGTGAATATTGAGACCAAAATTTAGACCTTCTGAACTCTATAATTAGTGTTTTTAACCAAATCAAGAGTTTGCCTGATAACCCTATTTTAGGTGTGTGGTTTTTTTTTTACTTGAGTCTCAGACATCCTAGTTCTAATATGGCTGAAAACATAGATTGTTTTGTTTGTTTGTTTGTTTGTTTGTTTTTTACCTGAGTCGCAGACATCCTAGTTCTAATATGGCTGAAAACATAGATTTTAGTTGAGGTGGGTCAAATATATGAGATGAGAGAGAAAAGCAAGACAAGGATAAAAATAGTTTTTAGGGCAGAACCGGGAAGGGAAGCAGGAATAAGAAAAATAAAGGCTGGTAATGGAAACAGCAAACAAAGGACATGCAATTGCTCCACTGTTTACTCAGTATAAAGCAGACCTGGTATCCAATCAGGCCCGCCCAATCTTATGATTGTGCTCTAATTCTCCTTAGACTTGTGATCCATTTTAAGTCATGTGAAAAGAAAGTCATAGATTTCAAACACATCCACATAGTTTCCTTATCCAGGGAAAAATTACAGTCAATTCCTTTTTATTCCTGGATCTTAAGACTCATATCCTACAATCGAGTGCTGTAATACGCAACACATATGTAACATACACTAGCCGCTCTGTTATACAAAAGCAACATGTCTGGAACTCAGTTTTATGATACTCCCAGAGAAATATGAGGGAAAGAGGTATCGCTAAACTAGCTTGTTTGCAAATTCTCATTATAATGTCACAAATGATAATGTAGGGAAAGTCATAGATTTCAAACACATCCACATAATTTTCTTATCCAGGGAAAAATTCCTTTTTATCCCTGGATCTTAAGACTCATATCCTACAATTGAGTGCTGTAATACTCAACACATATGTAACATACACTAGCCACTCTGTTATACAAAAGCAACATGTCTGGAACTCAATTTTATGATACTCCCAGAGAAATATGAGGGAAAGAGGTATCACTAAACTAGCTTGTTTGGCAAATTCTCATTATAATGTCACAAATGATAATGTAGAATATGACCAGTGAGCAAATTACTTTTGCAGAGAAGAGTGGATTATTTGAGAACCGAAAGCAAGCCCACAGCATAATTTTTTTAAATATTTTTATTGATGTTTTACAGAGAGAAAAGGAGAGAGACAGTCAGAAACATCGATGAGAGAGAAACATTGACCAGCTGCCTCCTGCACACCTCCCACTGGGGATGTGCCCGCAACCAAGGTACATGCCCTTGACCGGAATCGAACCTGGGACCTTTCAGTCCGCAGGCCGACGCTCTATCCACTGAGCCAAACCGGTTATTGTAAGAGTTACAGCATTTTATTAATTCACTAATTTCAGTAACTAGTTCTAGTATAACAACTGCAAATACCAAGGCCAGCCATAAAGATAAGTGTCTTGAGAATGTCAGATAACTGTTGTTAAAAGGGACAAGCACCAAAGACAATTGGTTATAGTGCTCTCATGCCCCCTATTGGTTAGTTACTTGAGAATCAAACGGAAGTTCAGTCATTCTGTGCCCAGAGAAAAATGTTCAATGATTTCACTTGAATCTAGTTTAGATCATAAACTAAAAAATATTTACAGGCACACATGCATCTGCATGCATGTGTGCGCACACACACATAATACTCTGCTCTAATTTCACTTTTAAATTGGAGCTAAAAGAAAAACAAGAGATAAAAAAAGAGGGTAAAATTTCTACTAGGTGTAAAATAGCTCATGCACCCACTTATATTCAACGATTGATGAATGCTAACTAGACACTAGATATTTTTTTATGCAATGCTAACATTTTGGTACAGTGCAAATAAGTAACCCAGAATTTGAGGAATGAGTTTTTCTTCCTTATAACATTGAACCACATAAATATGAGAAAGTTATTGTTTTTTAACTTGAAAATGATATGGATTGTAATTCTTACTGAACATTATTGTATAAAGTCTAAAAGAGTGATGAGTTATGTGACAGTGCCTACATAGCATATACTAAATGCTGTGTTAATTTACCCTTTTTTCTTACAATAACTCTGTAATAAAATCATCTATATCTCCATTTTATAGATTGAAAAATTGAGGTTGGGAGAGAGAAAACTGCAGCTAGTAAATACTAATGATGGCATTAAGACCCAGAACATTGTGCCTCGAATATGAATATTCATCTTCTTATATTCTATACACTGGAAATTTATTACAATTCATTGGTACAAAATTAGCTGCAATACAAGTTACTCTCTTTGAATTATATCCTATTAAATTTAATAAGCAAAATGCAAAGAAAAAAGTTGTGGTCTTATTTATGTTACTACTAGAGGCCCAGTGCACAAAATTCATGCATGGGTAGGGTCCCTAGGCATGGCCGGAGATCAGGGCCGATTGGGGCCTTCCGGTTCCTTCTGACTGCTGACCAGGTCCTTCCTTCCCTGGCTGCCAGCTGGGGCCTTCCTTCATTCCATGCCACCCCCTGGTGGTCAGCACACATTATAGTGAGTGATTGAACTCCCAGTCTCCTGGTAGAACTCCCAAGGGGACACTTTGCATATTAGCTATATATATATATATTCACACAGGCTATTCTAAAAAAAAACAACAACAAACAAAAATACAAACAACCCCCGCAAAAAAAACAAATGAGAAACAAAACATTTACAATTCAATAACATAAAGGATTTGTCATTTGACAACTATTTACTCTTTTTGTAGGTTTATTATACTATATTTTTCCTTTTTGTTACCATTTCTCTTATTAGAAATACCAGCTACCAGAAAGACCTAATCTGTTTCCATGCCTAGTCTATAAATGAATGAAAAGTAATTGTTATAGATTTTGATTACCACATATGCATTTACAAGCAGAATTAAATATTCCTGTAGGTACAGAGATTTAATTACTAGTAGAACTAGTTATATTTTCAACATAATTAAGACAAAGTACTTTTATTTTTTAATATATCTACGTTTTATATTATAGAAAATTGTCTGTGAAAATTCATTTTAGTAATTAATCTAACTCTTAAAATTCTGTAATTAGATATATATTTGATCGTGTTTGTCTACCAGTGCTTTAGGTTGCAAATTATTCAAAATTATTTGACCTTTTAATTATTCTAATTTTTAGAACAGAGGAGAAGACAATTTGTGAACAATTAAATATGAACTCATTTTCATTTCAGAATAATGTGGAAGACCATAATGACTTAAATACCTGCCTACTTACAGTCATTTTCTAGGTAGATCCATAAATCAAAGTTAATTAAGCCAAGGCATCATTTTTTGATAGGTCTGGAATTTGCACATATATATTTAATAATGAATAATTGTAGGTCATTTCTTTATCAGCAAAGACATGTGCCATTATTATTGTATTAATCTTAGTAGAAAATGATAAGCTAAGGTTAAACAAGATAATTAAGCTTTTTTGAATGGGATAAACTGAAACAAATAATTATGCATTGGATCTCCAATGGTGTCTTGCAGGACAGTGATACATTGAAATCATTCTGGTAAACCCATTCATTTATTCATTCATTTACTCAAAAAATATTTACTGACTTATCATGTATACCAAAAAATAGGTGTTAGCCTAATTAGCAAAATGCTAACTAACTGATATACAAGAAAACAGCTCATGTCTTGAAATCTCTCTTATCTATAAAGCAAGGATAAAAATACCAAATTCACAAAACTGTTGTAAGATTGAAAATGCAGTATAAGTACAGTTCCTGGCAATGAATATTATCTTGATCTAATCTTCAGCTTTCTTTTCTGGAGAAATCAAATCATTCCACTTTTCTATAATGGTTTCTTGATCTAAAAATTATTGGACAAGAATATGTAGGAGGTACTTTTTGTATCTAATCTCCTATGCTATTACAATTCCACCATGTCTAAGTAGACACTGAGATACTGTGTCACATTCTTCTATGCAACAGATTTTTAAAAATTAAACTGGTGTCACTCTTATTCCATAACTTGAACTAAGTTATTCAGAGTACAGAAACAGATACTGTTTTATAAAAAAAAATACAAATAAAGCTTCAGGTTTAATTGCATTATTCTGTTGAACCTAGAAAAAATTTCACTATGTGTATATGAAAATATTTCTTAGCAACACATAATATCAAGGAAAATGTGGATTAAAAGCAGTGTTATTTAAAATGCTTTTATCATGTAGTTACCCTAAATAATTTTTTGTTGATACCTAAATATGGAAAAAAAATCCTTTAACAAACTCAAACATGAAAGTGGGTAATAGCATAACATTGAGAATGTTTTAATCACAATATCAGACTATAAATGGTTGTTCTCTTTATTTCCCTATACTGAAAACTGCATTTTGTCTATTTTTTTTATATATTGGTAGTTGGGATGCTATTAATTGTGAAGATATGAAGAAAACAAAAAGATTGTTAGACAAATTTTAAAACATTTCAGAAGCCTTAATTCGAAGAGTCCTTAGATTGTCTTCAAAGACTCTGGGGTAGTTTGAACAACAATTTGTTTATTCTTCACTGTCAAATTGGCCAACATTTGGCAATCATAGATTGTACTTAATTTGAATGTCCTGACAAATGTTCAGAAATGACCCTCCTTACAATGGCAGCACTGAGGGTCAAATAGAGTGAAAGAGAGGTAGCTTAATGCCAGCTCTCTCAGCTGGGCCACATCCTCATGACACAATGGCTTCAATAAGCTGGCAGCGAGGGTGAAGGAAGGAAGAATAAAAGTAGGCAAAAACAGTGAGTTCCTTTATAAAATTTCACCCTCAACCTTTCTTATAAATGTGCTTCCTGACTTCCTCATGTCGCTACATGTTAAAAAATGAAACTAATGAGACATGGAAGCATGCAACAGACTGAGGATTTTTCAGAGGGAAGAGGGTTTGGGAGTAGAGGGAGAGATCAACCAGAGCTTATATGCATAATGCATAACTCATGAGCACAGACAATAGTGGGGTGAAGGCCTGAGGAGGGGATCAATGAGAACTAAAAATAGGACATCTGTAATACTTTCAACAATAAAGATAAATTAAATAATAATACAATAATAAACTGTGTTTCACATTAAAAAAATTAAAAAACACATGAAAATCAGCTATCAGAGACAGTGAGAAAAAGCATCATGGCAAATATGTGTAAATTCCTTTTACAAATAATTAGGAAGCATATACTGCATGCTTCTCATGAAGGGTTACTGAAAAACAAATGAATTGTTTCCATAAGAAATTAGGATTATCAGTCAATGTCAATGTGTCTTATAAATGTCAACCTAAATAAAATGCTATTTTGGTGATGATTATGAATCACCAAGATTTGGCAAAATTTCCCTATTTTGGAGATTAATTGAATTTGAAATGATGCTTCTTCACCATTTAAAACTTAAAATAAATTCTAGGGTCAAGTGATGGTAAAATTAAGACTCTCTTATTTACCTTCTTGGAGGTAGTGATTAATTGTAGTGGAAAAGATAGAGAAAGGAAGTAAAGGTTTTAGAGCCATTTGGGAATTGTGCATGCCCACACACAGGTACCCGGGAGACTTTCACTGCCACAGTAAATTGTTATCTTTCTCTCCAGCATATAAAATACATTGAGAATGATAGGTTCAGATTATTCTTCCAAAATATCCTTTAGTTTAAAAGAGAGCATGATGCATATACATAGCAATAGCATCTAAATGAGTCTTACCACCAGAATACTCTCTATACAAAAATGATAAATAGCTTGAATTTTATAGGTATCTAATCTTAGACTGCCACTTCCCTAACCAATTTATTTATTATATCTTATTTATAAATATCTTATTTAATACTCTCTGGAAGAAAGGACATAGTAGTATAAAACCTCTTCATTGGGTGACAACAATGAGATGTAGAGGTTAGAATAGTTTGTGCAAGTTTACACACCTTGTAAATATCAGAGCAAGAAAAAGCTTCCGGATGTACTAAACATCAATTACCTCAGAGTGCTTCCCATTCTAGGACATGTTTGTCATTTGATTCCCAATATGTGGTCATAATGGGCTACAACATTATTTTTGTTGTTGCTGTTAATCCTCCCCTAAGGATATTTTTCCATTGATTTTTAGAGAGTGGAAGGGAGGGAAGAGACAGAGAGAAACATCAATGTGAGAGAGACACCACATCAGTTTGCCTCCTGCATGCACTCGGACAAAAGCTGGGGACCTAGCCTGCAACTGAGGTACATACCCTTGACTGGAATCAAACCCAGAATCCTTCAGTCCACAGGCCAACGGTATATCCACTGAGCCAAACGGGTAAGGGCACAACATCTACACTAATAAAAGAGAAACATGGTAATTAATACAATAATAAACTGTGTTTCACATAAAAAAATTAAAAACACATGAGAATCAGCTATCAGAGACAGTGAGAAAAAGCATCATGGCAAATATGTGTAAATTCCTTTTACAAATAATTAGGAAGCATATACTGCATGCTTCTCATGAAGGGTTACTGAAAAACAAATGAATTGTTTCCATAAGAAATTAGGATTATCAGTCAATGTCAATGTGTCTTATAAATGTCAACCTAAATAAAATGCTATTTTGGTGATGATTATGAATCACCAAGATTTGGCAAAATTTCCCTATTTTGGAGATTAATTGAATTTGAAATGATGCTTCTTCACCATTTAAAACTTAAAATAAATTCTACATAGGGTCAAGTGATGGTAAAATTAAGACTCCCTTATTTACCTGCTTGGAGGTAGTGATTAATTGTAGCTAGTGGAAAAGATAAAGGAAGTAAAGGTTTTAGAGCCATTTGGGAATTGTGCATGCCCACACACAGGTACCCGGGAGACTTTCACTGCCACAGTAAATTGTTATCTTTCTCTCCAGCATATAAAATACATTGAGAATGATAGGTTCAGATTATTCTTCCAAAATATCCTTTAGTTTAAAAGATTGCACGATGCATATACATAGCAATAGCATCTAAATGAGTCTTACCACCAGAATACTCTCTATACAAAAATGATAAATAGCTTGAATTTTATAGGTATCTAATCTTAGACTGCCACTTCCCTAACCAATTTATTTATTATATCTTATTTATAAATATCTTATTTAATACTCTCTGGAAGAAAGGACATAGTAGTATAAAACCTCTTCATTGGGTGACAACAATGAGATGTAGAGGTTAGAATAGTTTGTGCAAGTTTACACACCTTGTAAATATCAGAGCAAGAAAAAGCTTCCGGATGTACTAAACATCAATTACCTCAGAGTGCTTCCCATTCTAGGACATGTTTGTCATTTGATTCCCAATATGTGGTCATAATGGGCTACAACATTATTTTTGTTGTTGCTGTTAATCCTCCCCTAAGGATATTTTTCCATTGATTTTTAGAGAGTGGAAGGGAGGGAAGAGACAGAGAGAAACATCAATGTGAGAGAGACACATCAGTTGGTTGCCTCCTGTATGCACTCGGACAAAAGCTGGGGACCTAGCCTGCAACTGAGGTACATACCCTTGACTGGAATCAAACCCAGAATCCTTCAGTCCACGGGCCAACGGTATATCCACTGAGCCAAACTGGTAAGGGCACAACATTCTTTTATAACAGTACATGGAAATATAGTCTCACTGATTTTTTCTCATTTTAAATCTTTCCCAATTAATTATATTTCAAATTACTTCCATGTATGAGGTTTTCCTCAACTCTCAAATAATTTCAGTCATTTGCTCTATTTCACAACAAACCACAGTGGTATTGAAAGATCAGCATCCATTAGTGACAGTGTATTATAAGAAAGCTTCTTCTAAGTTGGAATTGCTTTATTAGAGGCAATCATAATAGCAACTTTCAATAATTTCATTTTTATCTTTCCCATAATGAATTTTCCTACACTTTTAAACAGCAAGTTTCAAAAATATTGAGTCAATAAATTTCTCAGATTTTGTAATGTGATTGCAATGTACACAGTGGAAAAGCTAAATACATAATGTGTTATAAGATGGAAGAAAAACAACACAGAGAGAGAAAGACAGAGATAGAAATTCATGCTAGTAATAGATTTTTTTTCCAAGCTATAAAAGGAAAACTATTTGTCTATGAAAACTTTATTTTGTCTAGCAGACATATTTTAACCATGAAATCCCAAGTCTATATTTAACTACAGAGCTCTTTTGACATACATCAAGTTCAAAGAGAACAATCTGTGCCTGGCAAAGCAGATTTGAAAACATCCCAACTTGAGATTAAATGATAATGATCAAATTCTAAAAGCGTAGTCAACCTAAATAACCAGATGAGTTAAATCTGGTTGCCTTTTTAAAATGTGATATGCAGCATATGTTTTTCCTACCTGGTCCTCCACCCAACTACAAAATTGTGTTTAGCTACCTAAAATAAAAATGTAAAATCCTCATGTTTATCAACTTTATGGTGCAGAGTAATTAATTCCCTTGGTGTTTAGCATCTAAATGTTAACAACCTTCAACTAGAATTACATGAAATACATTCAAGTAGAAGAAAAATACGTATTTGTAAAACTTGAAAAAATGGAAAGAGAAAAATTACATGAAATACATTCAAGTAGAAGAAAAATACAATACGTATTTGTAAAACTTGAAAAAATGGAAAGAGAACTGGAGTGTAGTTATTGTGTAATGACAGGAATATGCCAGCATGATTTCCTGATATAACGGTTAAATTTCTGAAAGCAAGGCTCTTAGCTTACTTTACTTATAAATATAAAAATCTTTCTGAGGAAGAAAAATGTAGCATTTTCCTTTGTAATACTAAAATATATGATATTTTTCCTAGTTATAAAACTAAATAATGAGCTATTATTTGGGAAACTAGGCCATTGTTAAACTACGTAGAATATTTTGGAACTATATGTAGGTGATGGTTGCACAACATTATGAATATACTACTAATTGCCACTGAATTGTTCACTATGAAATGGTTAATTTTATTTTATGATAATTTAATCTCAATTTAAAAGTGCACAAAAGTAAATATCATATATACCGGTGAAACAATGAAATAACTTTACATAAACATTATATATTATTGAGTTTAAAAAGTTTCAGGGCTGTGCATCTTGTATAGATCTCTTATATAGAGACATTTTTGGTTACTCCTTCCCCAATTTCTGATTGAAGATTATTTTGTGTCTGTTCAGGAAAAGGTATAGTTCTGGTGTATTCTTATTTTCTTTTATTAAGGAACTCTATGTCATATTGAGCCTCAATTAGCATCGTCATTATTATCAGCATCTCATTATTAGCATATTTGAATCACACATCACAATTTGTGAAGTTTTATAATCTGCATTTCCTCATTTGAAATGACTCTGATGGGAAACTAAGAATCGGACTAAAAAAATAAATTGACTCAGGTACTGCTACACAAACGTTATGATTGGCAGAGTCAGTTCCCAACCCAGGACTGAATCAAATCCTATGTAGTTCAAGGCAGAGGGAAGTCTTGTGGTTATTTGTGACATGTTTTCTATTCCCTTTTATAGTGTATCCTAGAATCTTTTATCCTACATTCCTCTTATTTCAGATAATTTCAACAGTTCTGATTATCCTATATAATAAAGGGGTAATATGCAAATCGACCCAACTGCGGAATGACCATAATGCCTGCGGACCCTCACCTTGGCCAGCCCTGCCCCCGAGCAGCCCCCCCCACACACACACACACCTCAATTGGGGGCAGGGCCAGCCAGCAAACTGTCCATGGCCCCTCACCCTAGTCGGTGCACGAATTCATGCACCCGGCCTCTAGTAGGTTCTATAATCCTATATGGTGGTGAGCAAACAACTCAAACTCCTCAGAACAGAGAATTTGCTTTTAAAAATACACAATGCACAAATCTCATTGTAATTGTTTTCCTCTTTACATCACAGAAGTCATGTGTCTATAAGTGAAGTGTTTCATGAGAATTAGAGCAGTAACTACATCGATAATACTCAGAGACAGCCTAATGAAGAAACTGTAGGCTTGAGGGGGCTTCTTCAGTAAAAACCTTTCCTAGAAACACGTGCTTATTCTTAGCTGAAATGACTAGGTAACCAGGTGTGTCCATTTTTAATTATTATCATCTGTGGTTTCACATCAGTGTTCCTTGTTACACCAAAAAATTACATTAGTTATATATAGAAGTGATGTAATACAGTTTTATATTGGAAAAGGATGGTGATTTGAAAAAATAATTACATTTCTCATTTTCTTCTTTTGAACTGTATGCTCCATTTTCAGCTGATCATTTTAGTTATCTGAGGAGCAATTAAAAATGCTGAACCAGCCCCAGTTTTTCTGATAAAATAGATAGGAATATTTGGCAGTGATGGGGGCTGTAACATACGTTTCTAAAATATTTTCTGGGTCATCCAGGTGATGGGGAAGACTTGGAGCAGTCTTGTAGACCATCCATATTCACGGTGGCAAATAACGTTTAGAAGCACTGCAGAGGCAATTTGGAATCAAAGAAACACTCTGTTCCTGTACACAAAATCACATTTGGTGAGACTGACATTTCTAGGTCTCTGCCAACCATAACACCCTGAGTGGATTATTCTTAAAACTCAGATTGGATTTTGGAGGCGTTTTTCAACTGGGCCATTCCTGACCACTTATAACAATTAGAAATTTAAGAAAGTAACTTTCCAGGTACCTCATGAGTATGGTAGTAACAATAATAACAACACTGATAAAAGACCTCTGTAAGAATACTGTAGGCTGTAAATCGGTATAAATATAAGTTGTGATGTATCCTTAGTTTATTTTCCTTGTGAATTACCCTACTATCATTCAAAACACATAATTAATCTCCTCCTTGAAGTTTTTTTCTGAAACTCCCTAGTCAGAATGAACCTGTCTCTTCTTCTTTCTTTTTTTAATGTTTTCTTATTGATTTCAGAGAGAGGAAGGGAAAGGGAGAGAGAGATAGAAACATCAATGATGAGAAAGAATCATTGATCAGCTGCCTCCTGCACACCCCCCGCCCCAATGAGAATCAAGCCCACAATCCAGGCATGTGCCCTGACCAGGAATTGAACTGTGACCTCATGGTTCATAGGTCGATGCTCAGCCATGCTTACCTGTCTCTTCTTTATGGCCTTTGCACTTCACTAAGTTCTCTACTCTTGTTACTTTTGTGTCATAGGTATGGGTATGCACTAGTAATCCCATTAGGTTTTTAGCATCTTGAGAGTGGATAGATTTCCCTTATCCTCTTGGTGATCTTTAGTGTTTGGCACAAGGCCCTGTACAGTTAGTCCTCAAGAAATATTTATTAAGCTGTAGTAATAAAGACCCCAGGCTGTGAAACTGCACGAAGTGACCATCTCTCCATTCTTTTTTATTAGGGAGACATTGATTTACTAGGGAGACAATGGCTAATGCTATCTGAGAATATCAGCAGTTTTTCTTTGCTTGCTTCCCTCATGGAAGGGACAATCTCCTTGATATAAAACAGCCTGAATCTATCCCTTCATTTATGCTTGATGCTGCTAGTGTACAGACTCTAAGAAAATAATCTTTGCAAGGTGAATACAATATTCATAAGGCACTTACAGGACTGCTTTTACAACCCAACATAGCAGTTTGGTAAATAATATCCTGGAATCGAATTTTACAATGTTGTTTATCATATTTTAGAGATAATCCCAACTGTTAGTTGTTATGCACTCATTATTCTTAGCTTCTAATATTTTCCAAATGTCCTAAATTTATGACCTAGAAACAATAAGAAGCCTTTAATATTCATTATTTTAGCATTTTGCCAAAATTTAACTTTTAAATTATTGGTAGGTTTTCTATTGTTTTTTAACAAAATCTTTCTCATTCTAGCTATTAAAAGTCTGCTGTTTTCAATTTGAAGTTTTATTGTATCAGCAACAGTCACAGAAAGAGTTTTTTACATGTTCTTTTTGCTTGTTAGATTTTATTCATCATATGTTTTCTTTGTAACTATACCTACAATATATGGTCATACAAAAATTTAAAAGCTTCTCTTAAGTAATCAAAAATAATTACCTCTAATCTAGAACATGGAAGCTATTAAGTCAATGAAGTAAAATTATAGTAAATTTAAGTTAGATATTTGACAAAGGGCCTGCTCCACTGAGCAGTTGGAGTACAATCTGAAGACACAATTGAATACTTCAGTCACTATCATTATAAGATCAATACTCTATTGCAAGAAAGATATTGTATCTGTCATGGGCACATCAAGGTCTGCTTCCCAGTTTGCCTGCAAATGATCAAACTAGCTCATGCACTAGTTGCTGCAAACAAATGACTTCTTGGTCTTAAGGATGGAAGGCAGACATGAAGAAAGACAACACTAAAATTTTATTCAGCAACAAGAGTTTCAGAATAAATCAAGAATGAGGAAGACATGGGATCCATGAACCAAGGACCAAACAGTAGGAAGGTAAAGAGAATCAATAAAAACACAAAAGGAAGACCCAGGATAACCGTTTGGTTTCAGACTAGGCCCGATTAACAAAGAAGAATTTCTGGGGTAAAACCAAGAACAAGAAAAAATGAAACTGATAGATTATCAGAAAGTTTTGGCTTTGTGGAAAACTAGCACAAGAGGAGTGCCAAACAAAGGTAATAAAAGAGCCACATAATTGCAGAAAAAATTCAAAGATCTTCAAAAAAGGAAGTAAACTCATAGTATACTGCTTGACTTAGCAACCAAAAGAACAACAAACATTATGTCTTTTTTATGATGAAAACCTGTCTATATGGAATTAATAAAAAATGAGTTATAACTATATTTTATGTCTAGATAAAGGGTACATCTGTTTAGACATGTTGGATAATAAAAGAGAGGTAAATTTTAAATTCTAATTACTAAATAGTAGGAAAAAGATGGGAAATATCTAAAACTGAAAAGTTAGGAAATACTATAATTATGTTTAAGAATAATACTGTAAATAAAGGAGTAATAATGTCAAGAATTGTAATGGTTGTCAGTGGAAATTGGACTAGAAGATAAATACACTTTTTCTTTATATGAACTACTTTTCTACTTCTTAGCACCCTGAATAGGTTAAAAAATAAAATTTTAAATAAACAACTGGGTCTATGGATATTCAGGAAGCTTCAAGCTACCCAAGGTAGAATGACTTTGAAAGACAATGAAGATGAAATTCAAATTCCACTAAAGTGAATTGAGCACTTCTTACTTCTTAGGCACTTTTCTATACAGTATACAGTCACTCCTCCAAACAATTCATGGGACCAGAATTGTCAAGTGCAGACATGAGGGACTAGATGACTTTCCCTTTATGTTTCCAATGAACTCATGTCATTGACATTTCCATGGTTCATAATCTGAAGGTATGTTAATCTGCCATATGTTTGTACATGGATCTCAAACTGCAAACGGGAAAGGGATAGGTACAATGTATAAGGACTGCAAGCAAATTAGATTTGCATCCCACCAATTTAAGACATAAACTACCCACCTCTCCAATAAGGTAAGTAATGCACTGCTGATCATTTGAAGTATCTAGTGTCTGCCCTTGTGTGATTTATAATAATAGAATACGTAGAGTACTCCAGGCAGAATTCCAAGAAATTTATATCTACGGATCTCATTAGTTATCATAACAATCCCATAATATAGCTATTAATGTTCTATAAATGAGGAAACTGAGTCACGATGACAGAAATTAGGTGATTTGCCCAGGTTCTGTTAGCTAGTAAGGGAAGAACCAGGATTCAGACTCAGGATTTAGGAACAAAGCCTTTAACCACTGCCCTCTACTTATTTTCTACTGAGATATTGTAATAAACATTTATCAACAAAATAATCTCCTAACTACTTTTGTACTTTTTTGGTACTAATTTCCCTTTACTCTGAGGCTCCTATGGTGCAGCTAGGGAATCAACTCTCTAAAACACAGATCTGAACACATAACTTGATTGTACAGAAGTAATTTAATGGCTCCTCACTAACTCCTCAATATGTAAACAATTCTTTTCACAACCTGTTTCAATTTCCCTTTGCCTTCTTTTATCCCTTTGAGATGTGGTGCTATTTGCTATTCCAAGACCACATGAGGGCACTAGGCAATTACGGGCTCTGTAGATTGGGGATGTGTTTTATTTTAATGCTGGGTTAGGGAGTTATAGATCTGAAGCTATCTCTGCTCTGAAACTTCACTTAGATTATGTTACAAGGGAAAATACAAAGCTATCCTATTTTCTCAACCAGGGCAAAGGTTTGCTATTTCTTCATAATGCAAATCAGGATTCTAATGAGCCTATATAATAAAAGGCCAATATGTAAATTGTCCCCTCAACCGGGAGTCCAACGGGGAGTTTGACCAGGGGGTGGGACCAGCCAGCCAACTGCTTGCATCCTCTCCCCGCCTCTGAAAAAAGTAGAGCTCTTGAGTATCTGAAATAACAGAGGGAAGATAAAAAAGATACTCTACAAAGGATTAAAAAATCTAGACAGCCTTTATATATATATATATATATATATATATATATACACTGAGTGGCCAGATTATTATGACCACCTGACTTTTGTAGGCAAATTAGCTATAATTTCATGCTGA
>NW_005372121.1:273794-289023 GCF_000412655.1 Myotis brandtii
TATAATAGTCTGGCCCTCTAGCAACTTCAGCATGAAATTATAGCTAATTTGCCTACAAACGTCAGGTGGTCATAATAATCTGGCCACTCAGTGTATATTTTATATAGATTCTGTAATGATGACTAAAATTGTCAAATAATATTATTAGCAACTAATAGTCTCTTTGAGACTTTCATTTCTCTTAAGGCAAACATCTCTATCACAAAATTTAAGTTTAATGTAGTTTTAAGGCAGCAGCACAGGCAAACAGAATAAATCTGAAGATGCTGCTGTAAGTATCTGTATTTAGGCAAGGTTGAGACTTGCCACTAATAATTGACAGGGAGTGATTTTATTATTCAATGATTTATTTTAGAGTGCATTTATATTTTCAGACTTCTCTACTTTGTTGCACAGTTCTGTAATCTTCTAAAGACTTTCATTAAAATTGTTTGTGTTCACCCGATAGGCATAGGGTTTTACAAAATGTGCAAGGGAACACATACCCCTACCTGTTATTTAATCTAATGTGTTCCAAAGCACCTCTTGTTCTCCTTGATGCTACACTGCAGTGTGTCTCATAGAACAACCTTTGTAAAATCCTTCAATTTCTTTGGTCAGAGATTAGAATATTTGATGTCATATATAGACAATAAAAGTCCCTTTTATCTCAGTGGTATTTCATTACACTTGGTGACTTAGAAACAAAATGGGCTGAAAGTCAAGCCAAGCCGCATCTTTAAGATTGCTATGATAATGCTAATATGCCCTTTAAAATTGAGGCCAGCTGGGAAATTGAAAGGGTGACAAGTGGAACCAACTTGGCATCAAGCTGGCATGACACCAGACATTGGCATGGCCTAAGTGACAGCCGCAGCATCTGGAGAGAGCTTGATAAGAAAATCCTGTTATACTACTGAGCGGGTGCTTCTTAAATTACATCTTGCATGATTTCATAGCTGCCATATTTTATTTTAGAACAAAGTGCGTTTCTTTTGGAAACCGAAGCACTCCTGTCCTTAAGCAGATGTGAAGGAATGGTATTGGACGGTGCTTTGGCAAGAGGAAAACCCATGTATATTTCATTAGGCCCTTTACCTGAGAGACTTTTTGTTATGAGAACAGAGTGTGAGACTACAACTTTGAGAGGTGACATAAATGCTATTGGAGCTTCAGAGCAAAGAGTGCACAAAAGAGCTGCTGTCTGTGACAGCTGTGCGGACACATTGAGAGGTTCTGGATGGGAAGTGGATGAGGTAGAAGCAAGTCCCAGTTTCACTCCCAAATGAGCATCTTCTTTGGACAGAAAGTCAAAAGAACTACTTAGGTGTTCTGGCATATGGAGAATAAGGAGGTCCCCACCCCACCCCTGAGAGCCTGACTTTATTGCAGCAGAAAAAAAATACTCTAGGCAAAGACTGTCTGCCATCTCTCAGCCTGTGGGTCTACACTGAAAAAACATGGCTCCTTTTTAGCAAAACGTCTTTCTCTCCCTTCTCTTCTTCACTTATTCAATATGTGCTTATTAAACACCCACCCTATGACAGGCACTGTGATTCTATTATTTGGATGTCTGTGATATAAAATTAATGTCATATGGACTGCCTCTCCTGTTCCATACCAATAAAAAAGACACCTATATAAGCAGAAAATTCTACTGTGGTGTGATAAGAGCATCAATATAAACATGTACACAGAATCCCCAACATTGCAGCTCCTCTTGGCTTTCTTACTATGTAGAAGATACACATTTTTATTTTTATTTTTATTTTTTTCATATATTTTTATTGAGTTTAGAGAGGAAGGGAGAGGGAGAGAGGCTAGAAACACCAATGATGAGAGAGAATCATTGTTAGGCTGCCTCCTGCACACCCCCTACTGGGAATCGAGCCAGAAACCAGGGCATGTGCCCTGACTGGGAATCGAACCCATGACCTTCTGGTTCATAGGTTGATATTCAACCACTGTGCCACACCAGCTGGGCCACACTTTTATTTTTGAAATCTTCAAATCTCTTTTTAGTTTCATAGAGACTCTTAAAAATGTGTGAACAGCTATGGCCTATGACACTTTTAAATTTTGACTGATCCTTTGCAAACATTAATATTAGATCTGTCACTTCCATGAAACAGTCCAAACTCAATAATTAGAACATGGGCAATCTGAAAAGAAAATGAAAAACAGCCTGGAAAATTTCTAGTAAATGATTTGACAGATTTTACCTTGTGTGTCTTTTTTAATCACAAACCTAAGTCATGTTTGCAATACATAAGTGTATTGCTTTTCTGAAATAAGGTGGAGTAAAAATGAATACAGGATTAAGACACTAAAATAAATGAATACATGATTAAGGTACAGTCATGGCACTCACAGAAAGATGATAAACAAGGAAAAGAACGTAATCAGACAGAAAGTTAAAAAATTCTTACAGATGGCATATCTGTAAGATATCTGTAAGATACTGGCAAATTATCAGCTACCAGCAGCAGTTAATTAGAAAACCAGATTTGATAAAAAAATCTCTGATACATATGAAATATTTAATAATATCAATATCTTAAGCATATTATCTTTCAGAGAATCATTAAGTGAAGAAAGTTGGTGTCAGGTGGGTGATTTATCAGAAAATCTCAGTAGGATCCCAGAAAATGCTAGTTTTCACCTTCCTACTCTACATTCTCCACTCTACCACCTTATGCCCAGGTTTGAACACGTCTGCTTCTTCTTCTTATGCTTCAGAAAGTTTAATGATGCATGCTCAATTAGTTAGTTGTTCCAAAAAATATGGTACAGGAATTAGAACCAACTCAGAAGGTAAAACTGCTACCCAACCTGCTGCCACCTACCACCACCTAAAAGAAGGCCCTTATGTATTCTAATTATTATATTCACAAAAGGAAAAGGGGCATTTTCTAGACACCTTGCCCAAAGGCCTAATATTTAGACCTACTTCACTGATTACTGATTAGGAATACTCCCCTATAAAGTATTTATCACCTCCTGCAGGAATTTGTTCATCATAGTTTGCCATGAATGTATTGCAATTAGACATTTTTTATTAATACTTTTTTTCTATCCTGTGGTTTTGAAAAACAGAGAGCCAGATATAAAGAGAAAAATAAAGAGGTTTCTTTTCAACCCCAATTTTCACAAATTCTGGACTGCAAATTTTGCTTCTGACTTTAATTAAGGTGTCTTGTGGTTCTCGCATTTTGTCAGCCAACGTGGACATCCTTGTTCACGGCCACTAGGGGGTCATAATACATCCCAGTGCTTGCATGAAAAATCATGCTGAGAAAATAAAATTTCTGGACCTGCTCTCACCATTCTGCATCTTTTTTTGTTATTTTTATTTTATTTTATAGTAGAATCATATTGTTATACCACCAAAGGGACTCCTATATTATGACAACAAAGAAAATATCTATCAGATAATACCCACAGGCTAAGAATGAAAAAAGCCTCTGCTGAATTAGGGATATTATCCAGGTCCTCACTGTGACCTAGTCTCATTCATTCTTTTGTCCTGAGCCAATTACACTCTTCCTGAGCTTATGACCAATCCTCTCTTGACCAGGTCAATGCATATTGCATGACTCCGACCAATTTTAGCTGGTTGTGTCCCCAGGGAGATCCACATGTTATTTGTTCCTTTGTATGAATGGTCATTCAGCAACAATTACCTCATGCGTTCTAAGTGCCTCAGGACAGGAATACACCCAGATATAAGTGTAGACATCTCACACACTGCCTTGTATTCACTACGTGATTACAAAACTGTGTGCTCTATTCTACCATGCCAATTCTAAAATAGTTTAGCAATTTAAGAGAGGAGGGAAACCTCCTTTTTTTTTTACCTAATCAATAGCCATTCCCAATTCTTTCCCTAACAGATCCAAGTAGATTGCAAGAATTCCCAAGATCTAGGAAAATAATTTTATTTGCCTATACCAATCATGGAGATTTAATTTACCATAATTGTGAGCAGTTGAGTCATAGACCTGTGTCCCAATTCTAATTAATAGACACTGGATGAACTTCTGTGGGACTTTTCAGAAAGGGCTGTTGGTTAAGAAAGTAAAATGTATAGAATATAAATTTTCTCTTCTTAAGTATAGGTCATGGAGTTTGCATGGAAGTGCCACAGCTATCATGTAAACATGATATGTTGAACAAGTCAGAGGTAGAAATATGGATAGTGCTATCACCAAGGTCCCTCAGGAGGACCTTGAACTGTTGGATTCACCAACCTTCTTCTTTAATTACTTCTGCTTTTCTTATCATCTAAAAACATGAATAGTCAAATGTTTGTGAATAATAAAAAGTTGGTAAATATGCTACTTTTAGATTGATTTTGCTGGTATTTAGCTAAAAGCATTCTAGCAGGTAGATCCTGCATATCCAACTTACAATACTTTTTCTTCTGTTATCACATATTAAAACTTTAACCAATCCCAGTGTAATGGTAGTAAGAATAAACAATTACCCACTTCTTCAAGTTTTATTAACCTAACATTATGTCTTTGTCTCCTCTCTTATTATGACAGTTAGATTTAAAAAAATCTCATATGTGATTGCATTTTGTGAAATAAGAGTATGAAAACTAGTGTAAGTCACCAAGGAAGAAACCAATATTGGGACAGAAATATCCAAAATGTCACCCAGCACAGAACTGTCTGAAGCATTTGCCAAAGAAGAAAACCCTAGGAGATTCAGAAGCCAATAACAACAAGGAATGGCAAAATGGAATTTGAGAATTCCATAGCAGGTAGAACACAGTGGGATGATGAAGAATTTGGCAGGATTGACTACATTATTTGTAGTTCCCCACACAAAGTAAAAATGCAAGGCCCTTTTTTTCAGAAATTTTTATGAATTTCAAGACAGAGACAACAGAGCACTAACCAAGCATGGAGTCCTAGAAGGATCCTTAGAACAAGTGGTATCCTGAGCAACTTCATGGGTTGCACATCCATGCAGGAAGCCTGGAAACTGGATATACCTAAAAGGTATAATTCTTTCTAGTCCATTGAAAGGGATTGAGATGAGTTGGGCATTATAAAGTTAATAATATAAAGTAGAAGTGAGCTCCAGAAAAACCTTCTTAGCTAGAGTTTAATTTTAGTACAGAGCTCGGAATCAAGAGAAGTGGTGACACATAGATTTAGCCCTGTAGTAGACTCTTTCATATTTCAGATTAAAGTCATAATACAAAACACTATTTAAATGGCAAGGAAATACTTGATGTACAATGTTAACACAGGTAGCTAGATGTAAAATTATATGTGCATATCTGTTTTTGTGGGCTATTTATTAAAATAGACTCAAATGTGGTACACCAAAATATAAAATAATATGTGTATTAGTTTACTAAGATAAAATAAGCATCACAGAATGAATGGTTTTGAAAAACAGCCCATGGAAACAGACAATAGTGTAGTGCAGGCCTGGGTTTGGGGACTGAGTGGAGGGGGATGAAGAGGGGGAAATGGCGGACTCTGTAATACTGTCAACAATGAAAAAAATGGAAGTAAATAAACATACATTTATTGTCTCACAGTTCTGGAGGCTGGAAGTCTGAGAAAAAAATATTGGCAAGATTTGGAGAGGGGAAAATGGCAGCCAAATAGGCAGACATGCCCCAAGCCTTATCCTGGGGCAGATAGAAGGAGCATCTAAATCGAATAACATCCACCTAGAATTGGTGAAGTAGACACAGCTGGTGAGACACTTTGCAGCTGGGAAGGGCAGAGGACACCAAGGAGAATGGTAGGATTGGGGATCTGGGCTGGAGAGAGTCACAAGACCACCGAGATGAAAGGGTCAGAAGGAAGCTGCTTGGCACCAAGTCCACATCCCTTGGGGACAGGCATAACATCCAGCTGTGAAAAGGAAGTCCACAGCGTGGCTGGTGGCAGGGGATTCTAGATATAAGTCCACAGCCATGAGAGGTTGACCCCAGAAAGGCGGCCTGAAGAGCTGCCCAAGCCACGCAGTTGCGGGGGAGGAGAGAAACTAGCAGTTGTGCAGTTGTTTTGCCTCTGTTTTTGTCTTTGCTTTTATTCACTAAATCCAGTTCATGGTACCTTTCAAATATAAACACTCACCTGTGGCTGAGGTGCACGTGGAGGTGTGGAATTAAGGAGTATGGGAAGAGTCTGTGGAGGAGAGTGGGTAGGGGAGAGGTGACCAGGAATCTGACACTGATACATTCCTGACCCTCCAGACCTAAGCAGCCATTTTTCTCCTGGAGAAGCAGCCCCTCCCAGCAGCCTCAAGTCAGCTAAACACCAAGACTACACCCTGAGCTGTACAAAGGACACAAAGACTCTGAATAGTCCCAAAGAGCCTTCAGGGACTATGTTGAAGAGAGGCTGTCCAGTCCCAGAAAGCAATACAACACCCTCCCCACATATAGCCCTGTCAGAAACAGATTTTTGAGAGATTAAGATTGACAGCAGGCAAACAGACCAAGAGGGCAGATTGGCCCTGCCCGTTTGCAGCCAAGGCTGTGGAGATAGACACCATCAGAGGAGCAGTGGATCACTTGGAAGTTCAACATGGTGCTGACTACTGAACAGAAAACTGAGAAGTGGCAGACAGAACATTAAAGTGGGGTCTTAAACCAGCCCCCATGGGTCTTTAAAATGCAACTGAAACAAATCACACTTCACTTTTTTTTTATTTCATTTTATTTTATTTAACTTTTTTTCTTTACTTTTGTTTTTTTATATTACTTTTTTTCTTTATTCTATTTTTATTTTACTGTTATTTTATTTTACCTTATTTTTCCTTTTTTACCCATCCTTTTCTTCCTCACTTCTCCCTCTTTCATACTGTTTATCTCTTCTCCTGTCCCTGCTTTTGTTTCTTGCTTTCCTTTCTTTTTACCCTTTGTTAAAAATGATTTTCTTTATATGCTTTATTGACATGTTATTATTACTGTAGTCTCTGTGTGGGTCATATATCTAATTTCCTTTCCCCTGCTCCAATTCCATGTACCCTTCTCCTTTCTCTTTCATCACTAGTCAATTTTGGTTTTTTAGTACTTGTTTTTCCTCTCCTCTCTCGATTTCTTCTTCTCCTAATTGTTTAATTAGTTTCACTCACTAAACTCAAGCCTACCTGCTCTCTCCTCTATTCTCCTTTTCCAAAAATTGATAAATGAATAAATTTTTTAAAAATTATTTTTGTTTTATCTTTTTATTTTAATATTTGTTTTTATTTTTCTTACTTTTCTTCCTATCCACTCATTCTCTTTCTACCTCCTCTGTACTGGACCAAGGTCCTTCCTATATTCATTCAATGCCTTTACCTCACTTTCTGTATGTAAGTTCTGCCTCTACAAATTTCACTCTCTCACTCCCTGCCCTTCTTTCTGGGTGTTTGTTGTTTGCATTTTATGGTTTTTCTGTTTTCTGTTTTGTTTTGTGGTGTTTTCTCCCCATATATTTTTTCTTCCCTTTCCTTTTCTCTCTTACCTTTTTTTCCCCTCAATATAATGTTTGCTCTCTTTTTTCTCTCCTAATTCTCTTTTCTCTGGTGGTCAATTGTATTGGGGGTTAATACAATTAATTTCAATATTATGCCATTGTAATCCAAGAAGATGCTTGGTATGATTTCTATCTTCTTGAATAGAAGTATTCTCTTTTCTCTGTGGTCAATTGTATTGGGGTTATCGATGTCATGAGTACATTCATATTTTGTTCCCTTTGTGTCATGTCTTGTCAAGTTGCATTTTGTGCTGTTTGGTTAATGTGGTAGAGAGCGAGCCACATAACCAGACACCCTGAGAGGAGACTCCATCCACGAACATGACAATAACACTCAAGACCCAACTAAATCAAGAGAAACCAAATATCCCAAGTAGGAGGTATCCCTAGATTGACCAGCTAAGAAGACCAGAGAGATTGTACCACTAGGTCCCACAAAACATCTACTATATAGGACAAACTCAAAAAATCTGGGTGGTATGGCAATTTGATCTAATACAGAGAAACAATCACAAAGGAACAGCAAAAATGGGGAGACAAAGAAACAATCCCCATTCAAAGAAAAGGAGGAATCAACAGAAAAGGAATAAATAAAATGGAGGCAAGCAATTTGTCAGAGAAGGAAATCAGAGAAATGGTTATAGGGATGCTAAAAAGGATGGAAGACAAATTATACATGTATAAGAATCAAGAAGAAATGAAGAAGAACCAGGAGGAAATGAAGAATGACATAGCTTCAATAAAGAGCACAATGTAGAGTTTCAACAGTAGACTAGAATAAGCTCAGGACTGCATCAGCAAGTTAGAAGACAAGGTAAAATAAACCACCCAAGTAGAGCAGCAACTGGGAAGAAAACTTAAAAAGTCAGAGTCGAGCATAAGGGAGCTTTGGGGCAACATGAAATGATCTAACATCCACATAATAGGGGTTCCAGAAGGAGAGGAAACTGAGCAAGGAGTAGAAAACCTGTTTGAAGAAATAATGACAGAGAACTTCCCTGGTGTAGGGAAGAAAAAAGCCACACAAGTCCAAGAAGCACACAGAGGTCCAAACAAGATGAACCCAAAAAGAACTACAGCAGGACACATCATAATTAAATTGGCAAACATCAATGACAAAGTAAGAAGATTAAAGGCTGCTAGAGAGAGACAGAAAGTTACCTACAAGGGATCTGCCATTAGAGCAGTGGTTCTCAACCTTCTGGCCCTTTAAATATAGTTCCTCATGTTGTGACCCAACCATAAAATTATTTTTGTTGCTACTTCATAACTATAATGTTGCTACTGTTATGAATCATAATGTAAATATCTGATATGCAGGAGGGTCTTAAGCGACCCCTGTGAAAGGGTCGTTCGACAGCCAAAAGGGTCGCAACCCACAGGTTGAGAACCGCTGCATTAGAGTATCAACTGATTTCTCAACAGAAACAGATCAGGCCAAAAGGGAATGGAATGAAATATACAAAGTGATACAAAGCAAGGGACTGAATCCAAGAATACTCTTCCCAGCAAAGATATCATTCAAAATTGAAGGTGAAATCGGGAGCTTCACAGACAAAAAAGAGCTAAGGGAGTTTATTACCACCAAGCCAGCAATGCAAGAAATGCTAAATAGACTGCCAAAAAGAGAAGAAATAGAAAGGGAAGAAGGAACACAGGCATAAAGAATAATAAAAATGAGAAACAAGTACCTATACCTATCAATAATAACCTTAAATGTAAATGGATTAAATGCTCCATTCAAAAGACATAGGGTAGCTGAATAGACAAGAAAACATGACCCTTTTATTTGCTGTCTACAAGTGACCCACCTTGGAACAAAGGACTCACACAGACTGATAGTGAAGGGACAAAAATTTTTTTTTCAGGCAAATAAAAATGAAAAAAAAAAGCTGGAATAGCAAAACTTATATCTGACAAAATAGACCTCAAAATGAAGGCCATAGCAAGAGAACATAAGGAGGGCTACTTAATAATACTACAGAGAGCAATTCAATAAGAGGATATAACTCTGGAAAACATATATGCACCTAAAATGGGAGCACCCAAATCCGTAAAAAAATACTTCTGGAAGATATCAAGGGAGAGATTGAAAGTAATACAAATATAGTCGGGGACTTTAATACCCCATTGACACCACTGGATAAATCCTCTAAACAAAAAATTCAAAATTGAAGGTGAAATCGGGAGCTTCACAGACAAAAAAGAGCTAAGGGAGTTTATTACCACCAAGCCAGCAATGCAAGAAATGCTAAATAGACTGACAAAAAGAGAAGAAATAGAAAGGGAAGAAGGAACACAGGCATAAAGAATAAAAATGATGAGAAACAAGTACCTATACCTATCAATAATAACCTTAAATGTAAATGGATTAAATGCTCCAATCAAAAGACATAGGGTAGCTGAATAGATAAGAAAACATGACTCATATATTTGCTGTCTACAAAAGACTCACCTTGGAACAAAGGACTCACACAGACAGATAGTGAAGGGACAAAATTTTTTTTTCAGGCAAATAAAAATGAAAAAAAAAAGCTGGAATAGCAAAACTTATATCTGACAAAATAGACCTCAAAATGAAGGCCATAGCAAGAGAACATAAGGAGGGCTACTTAATAATACTACAGAGAGCAATTCAATAAGAGGATATAACTCTGGAAAACATATATGCACCTAAAATGGGAGCACCCAAATCCGTAAAAAAATACTTCTGGAAGATATCAAGGGAGAGATTGAAAGTAATACAAATATAGTCGGGGACTTTAATACCCCATTGACACCACTGGATAAATCCTCTAAACAAAAAATCAGCAAGGAAACAGCAATCCTAAATGATTCACTAGTACAGATAGAACTAATTGACATCTTCTGAACATTTTGCGCCAAAGCTACAGAATATACATTCTTCTCAAGTGCACATGAGACATTTTTAAAGATATACCACATATTAGGAAACAGGCAAAGTCTCTTCAAATTCAAGAAGATAGAAATCATACCAAGCATCTTTTCAGATTACAATGACATAATATTGAAATCAACTACAATAAAAACAATTAAAAAAATAAAACACTTGGAGGCTAAATAGCATCTTATTAAACAATGATTGGGTTACCAAAGAGATCAAAGAAGAAATAAAAAGTATCCTGGCAATAAATGACAATAAAAACACCACGATCCAAATTCTATGGGATACAGTGAAAGCAGTCCTGAGAGTCCTGAAAGGGCAGTTTATAGCTCTACAGCCCTACCTCAAAAAAAAAAAAAGAAAAGAAAGAAAGAAAGAAAGAAAGAAAGAAAGAAAGAAAGAAAGAAAGAAAGAAAGAAAGAAAGAAAGAAGAAAGAAAGAAAGAAAGAAAGAAAGAAAGAAAGAAAGAAAGAAAGAAAGAAAGAAAGAAAGGGAAAAAAAAGACATCATTAAAATATCCATGCTACTCAAAGCAATCTATACATTCAATTCAATCCCTATTAAAATACCAATGGCATACTTCACAGACCTAGAACAAACTCTCCAAAAATTCATCTGGAACAAAAAAAGACCTCAAATAGACGCAGCAAACCTGAGAAAGAAGAACAAAATTGGAGGGATCACAATATCAGATGTCAAGCTATATTACAAAACCACTCTTCTCAAAACTGCCTGGTATTGGAACCAGAACAGACATATAGACCAATGGAACAGAACAGAGAACCCAGAAATCAAACCAAGCCATTATGCTCAATTAATATTTGACAAAGGATGCAAGAGCATACAATGGAGTCAAGACAGTCTCTTTAATAAATGGTGTAGGGAACATTGGACAGATACATGCAAAAAATGAAACTAGAATATCAACTTACCCCATACACAAAAATAAACTCAAAATGCATAAAAGACTTAAGCATTAGACAGGAAATCATAAAAATCTTTGAAGAATCCATAGGCAGCAAAAGAGTAGACATACATAATAGTAATATCTTTACCAATACAGCCCCTTGGACAATGGAAATTTAGGAGAAAATAAGCAAACGGGACAACATCAAAATAAAAAGCTTTTGCACAGCAAAAGGAACCATCAACAAAACAAGAGAGTCCACTGTATGGGAGAACAAATTTGCAGATGTTATCTCTGATAAATGTTTATTCTCCAAAATTTATAGGGAACTCATACAACTTAAAAAAAGGAGATAAACAATCCAAATCAAAAAATGGGCAAAAGACCTAAATAGACCCCTTAAGAAAGAGGACATACGGAAGGCCAAGAGACATATGAAAACATGCTCAAAGTCACTAATCACCTAGAGATGCAAATCAAAACAACAATGAGGTACCTGTCAGAATGGCTATCATCAACAAATCAACAAATGACAAGTGCTGGAGAGGATGCGGAGGAAAAGGAACCCTGGTGCACTGCTGATGGGAATGCAGACTGGTGCAGCCACTGTTGAAAATAATATGGAGTTTCCTCAAAAAATTAAAAATGGAACTCCCATTTGACTCAGTGATCCCACTTCTAGGAATATATCCCAAGAAATCAGAAACACCAATCAGAAAGGACATATGCACCCCTATGTTCATAGGAGCACAATTTACAATAGCTAAGATTTGAAAACAGCCTAAGTGCCCATCAGCAGATACTCAAAAACAGTGGTACATCTACACAATGGAATACTAAGCTGTGGGGGAAGCCGGGGGAATGTCAAGGGGGAGAAAAAAGGAGACATGTGTAATACTCTTTGTAATACTTTAAGAAATAAAAACAATTTTTTAAAAAAAGACAGAACTTTTACCATTTGCAACAGCTTGGATGGACTGGAGAGCATTATGCTAAGTGAAATAAGCCAGTCGGAGAAAGATAAATACCACATGATCTCACTCATATGTTGGATAAAATAGAGCCAGAGATATAGAAGCATCGGAGAGACTTTCCAACCTAAAAAGGAAGGCAGGGGAGCGGGGATAAGAGACCAACTAAAGGACTTGTATGGATGCAGATGAGCATCACCAGTGGACACAGACAGTAGAGGGGTGAGGGCATGTGCTGGGGATAGGAGCGGCCAGGGAGAGGTCAATGGGGAGAAAAGGAGACTTATGTAATACTTTAAACAATAAAGAACTTAAACTTTTTTTAGGAAGAGAGGAAGGGACAGAGAGAGAAGTGGCCATATGAGAAAGAAGCATGGAATTGCTGCCTCCTGCATGCCACCTACAGGGCATTCAGACAGGCATGCGCCCAGACCTGGAGTGGAACAAGTGACCTTTCAGGGCACAGGATGTTGCCCAACCAATTGAGGCACACTGGCCAGGGAAGAGTTTATTCTCTTATTTTTATTTTTTTAATTATTGTATTAATTTCCATACACCAACTCTAAACCTACTTTTGCCACATCCTATATTTACCTCTTGCCCTTTCATAATTTCTCTTCCTGCCTTCCCCAATCCTAAATGCAGTCATTGATTTTCCTTCGTTTACAAGATTAGTTCATATTTTTCATAATTTCATAAGCACGATAAGGTGTGTACTCTTCAACCAGTACGTGTTTCCTTGATGCCACACAGTTATTTTGAGATTCAATACGAATGCTTATGTGGATTGTTAATTATTTTTTTAATTGCTGAGTAGTATTGTGTTCTATGGATAACAAATTTATCTATTGATCTATAAATGGACTTTGTTTGTTATTTCCAGATTTGCGGTATTATAAATAAATCTACTGGGAATGTTAAAAAAAAAGATTGGTTTCTTCTAAGAAATGTGAGGGAAGGATCTATTCAGGGACTCTTCTTGGCTTGTAGGTGGCTGTCTCTATGTCCACATGGCATTTTCTCTATATGCATGTCTGTCTCCAAATGTCCTCCTGTTATAAGGACACCAGTCATATTGGATTAGGGTCTGTGATCATGAGCTCATTTTACCTTGAATACTTCTGCAAAGATCCTCTCTTTAAATAAGGTCACATTCTGAGGTACTGCAAATTAGAACATTGACACATGAATTTAGGGTGGGACATTTTTAACCCATATGTTAGATTAAACATATGCCAGAATATAATGTTTAATGTATTTTCATTGCTTTCAAAGATTTTTCAATCAGTTTTATGATGAGAAAAAATGGTATGAATATTAAAAATGTTCTAAATAACAGGTTAAAGAAAATATCAATCATATTGACTAATTATAACAGAAGTCTTTGTGAAGAATATGGGGAAATAAAATGATGCATAAGAAAAGATGGTCATGTAGGATGAATCATTTTGTAGCATCTATATAGGTAATTCATTAAAGTATATGTACTGAAAGAATGTTATGACCTTAAGAATAATGATTCCAACTCTCACCATTTACCCTCTTCCACACAACTTCTCCCCCCACTATATTATTATTAGTCCAGGATTTCGGCTTTACATTTAAAACTACATCAGACACCCCATGCCAACCTCTTAATTCCAAACCAAGCACATTCAACACATTCTAAGAAATATCACCAAACTCTGATTAGACTGCAATGGGCAGGATTAACATTTACTCAGAAATACAATTTACTCTTTAGTATGTTTTAAGAATACAACAACCCTATATTCTTATAGGACATAATTACATTGGAGCTATAAATTCATAATAACTACTGTGTAGAGTCATTGGAAAATGACTTTTAGTTATCATTTTCACTTTTATATTCACTCTGTCATTTTTTTTATTCTGAACTCACAGAGTACACACACAATATGAAGTATATATTTGTTCATGAAATTTGAGTGGAGGAAGCTGTGAGTATATTCAAGGAGGTAGTTCAATGTTATGAAAACTAATTAAGTTTTGCTCTATTACATTTGCACAGCCTCAACCCCCAAATTTCCATTTGACTATATGGTATATTATAGGAAACAAACAAAATTATCCAAGACAAAGCTACTTGGTCAGCTAACCAATTGAATCTCTAGAAAGCATTAAACACATAAACTCTCATACACACACATACTCAGATACCAAACATATATAGTTTCAACAAATGCCAAGATCACTAAAAAACATTTTGGATATGTTTCAAAGGAAGTTACAGAAACATGTCACCCATCAAAATCAAAACACACAGTTGTCACTGAAATTTCACAAGACAAATTGGAGCTGCCAAAATCTTTTAGAAATCCCATCTACTTTAAGGATGAATGTAGTCTTTGCATTGCTTCTTAGCTTAACGATAACAAAAATATAGATAGAAACTATAAACATAAAGTTAGACTCTTCTAAGGCCTTAATTGCTCAACATGATAACAAAAATATAGATAGAAACTATAAAGTTAGACTCTTCTAAGGCCTTAATTGCTCAACAGTATGATTTTCTAGATGCCATCATATATTTTGGCTGACGTTAACAACAGTTTAGTTCAAATTGACACTCATGATATAAAGTAGCAATTATAGTTGCAGATATCATGTATTAAATCATACCCCGACAATGACAAGTTTGTTTGTTTGCTTGCCATTATGGAAGATAGTGTTCTCTTGTTATCTACACTAATAAAAGACAAACATGCAAATTGACCATATCTTCACTACACCTTAGGCCATGCCCGCCAGCCAATCAGAGTGACTATATGCAAATTAACCCAACCAAGATGGCGGCTGGCAGCCATGGAGCTGGAGCAAGCAGGAGGCTTGCTTGCCCCAGTGATGGAGGAAGCCAAGCATCCCGCCCGCTCGCCCTGGCCAGCTCTGAGCTCCACTCAAGGCTACAAAGTTTCAATTATAGAAGGTAAATAAATCCCAGAATAAAAAAAAA
>NW_005372121.1:289499-294003 GCF_000412655.1 Myotis brandtii
GGGGAGCTCTGCTCAGCCACAAGCCAGGCTGATGGCTGCCAGCACAGCGGTGGTGGCGGGAGCCTGTCCCGCCTCCTCAGCAGCACTAAGGATATTCGACTGCAGCTTAGGTCTGCTCCCTGCTGGTAAGTGGACATCCCCCGAGGGCTCCTGGGCTGCCAGAGGGATGTCTGACTGCCAGCTTGGGCCCATTTCCCCAGGGAGCGGGCCTAAGCCAGCAGGTGATCATCCTCTGAGGGGTCCCAGACTGCAAGAGGGCATAGGCTGGGCTGAGCGATTCCCCTGAATGCACAAATTTTTGTGCACCAGGCCTCTAGTATTTATATATTTTTATAAATATCATAAAGGAAGACAAGATATGTATTTTCCATTGCAATGTGACAATGTAGAAGTTGATGTGCATTCTACATAGGATTTCAGTATTTATAAAATCTGGAAATGCTATCTTCAGAGTCTCAAGGCAAATGACAACTTCATGTTGAATCAATGCCATCTACTTTTCAATGTGGCTACTATGCTTAAAGCACTATTGAATATTGATTTTGAGTTAAAATATGCAACCCCATCTCCATTCAACATAATCACAATCCAGTAGAGCAATAAGGTATAGGAAAGTTTTGTTACCAAATAGTATACTTGCTTTGTAATTGGTGTAAATAAATAACTATGAAGATTTAAATGATGGAGAATGCTTTTCTGTGGAGGGTGATTGTGAAAACCTTCACACAGAAAGTGCTATGCCTTAAAGCAGCGACCCCTTTGGGGTTTCACAGGGGTTGCCTAAAACCATCGGAAAACACATATATAATTACATATTGTTTTTGTGATTAATCACTATGCTTTAATTATGTTCAATTTGTAACAATGAGAATACATCCTGCATATCAGATATTTACATTATGATTCATAACAGTAGCAAAATTACAGTTATGAAGTAGCAATGAAAATAATTTTATGGTTGGGGGTCACCACAACATGAGGAACTTTATTAAAGGGTCGCGGCATTAGGAAAGTTGAGAATCACTGCCTTAAAGGATGGAAAGGATTTCCAGGGAACCTATGAATAAGAAGAAACACCTGACAAAATAAAATATTTTCAGCCAATCCATAGGGAAAGCAAAGCACAAGTAGCACATGTGAAACAGCCACAATTATAATTCAACTGAAAAGGAAAAGAGGCTGAATATTAAGAAGTCTAAAAATGGAGGATAGGAAAAAAAGAGAGAAGGCCAAAGACCAAAGAATGGTGAAACAAAGGAAGGCAAAAATGCATCTCCTCCATCTACTCTTAATTCAGTGATTTGGGATTTTGCCTGGGAGTTTTAAGTGGGGCTGGGCTTGGTTGCAGGAAGTACTGTCAATTACTTATGCCACATGATTTTTGTATTTTTAATCCTCACCTGAGGATATGTCATTATTGATTTGAGAGAGAGAGAGAGAGAGAGAGAGAGAGAGAGAGAGAGAGAAACATTGATGTGAGAGTGAAATATTGATTGGTTGCCTCCAGTATGCGCCCCAACCAGGGATCAAACCTGCAACCAAGGTATGTGCCCTGACCAGGAATCAAATCTGCAATCTTTCTGTATATGGGACAATGCTCCAACTAACTGAGCTTGTGCCACATGTTTTTGAAAAATGGGGAATGCACACACACACACACACACACACACACACACACACACACACACCTCCACCAAGGGTATCCCTCAGCGCCCTGCAGGTTTCTGAACTTTCAGAAATGATCGTTATTTTCCCTGATTCAAAAACTTCATAACAAAAGAACATTTTTATGTATTATTGATCATCTTGGTTGAGGTGAGTTTACTTATCATTTTGGGGGGAAATGGAAGTTTGATTTGGGTTAGAAATAAAAGATCATACCTAAAAATAACATAAATGAAAACAACTGTTCTGTTTCATTAGTTTAAGTTCTAGAGAAAAATACTTATGCCTAATCATCTGAACTCAAAAGTCTGATTTTCAGCAGATTATTCAATTACACTGTTAGACACACACACACACACACACACACACACACACACACACTACCTCTGTTACCATTACTTTCAGCTTTAAAATTGACCAGGGCTTGATATATTCCACACAAATCAGAAGACAGTTCTAAATTTTGATGAAAGACCACATTTTTTCACACTATTTACTGCATTACATTTAAATACTGTGATGAAGATTATTGGTCTTTAAGCTAACTCTTAATACAGTATTTTCAAAAAGGAACAGACAAGTAATAGGTAATTTAGCACTTTTCCCAACAAATATTTATATTTTGTCTCATTTCATACCTTATCTTGTATTCTTATTAGATATCTTTCCTACTAGATATCTTACATTCCTGATACCGTAAGACCATCTCTCTGGTAATAAATTAGTGACTTAAAAATAGCTCTATGGCCTTGGGAAGTTATATACATTTTCTGAGCCTCTATTTTCCTACTTGAAAAAAGTAATGTTATTCAAATGACCATGGCATGTATCATTCCACAATTTGCAATTTCTACATTTTTCTTTCCTTCCATGAAAAATGACAATCTCAGTGGCTCCTTTGAGTATCAGACTCTGCCATTTATACATTATGATAATTAAAGTAATGATCGGAGGCCAGATTTGCAAGTGCACATTTTGGAGTGAATACAATTCTCAATCTCCCCCCTCTGGCTTTGGAGGAGGCACCAGCACACCCATGCCAGACTCTGAAGTTAAGGACGCCTTCTGCCTGTTGAGGATCCCAGATTTTACTTCACAATGGCTTTATCAGCTTCCACAGCTGCTGGGTAATGCAAGCCCCCGAGAGGCTCTAAGAGACACTTAGACACCTGTCAAACCAGGTGCACTGGGACAGCAATTGCCCAAGAAATATCTAGGCTGGCATGGAGCCAGCTTCTTCTCTACCCTAAAAAAAATAAATAAATAAAAGAGCTGATGTGATCATATTTCAGTAACAGAAACCCTTTCCCATCCAGACAATTAGCGGGCACCGAAAAGACAGAAAATCATGCTATTTAAATATCTGAAGTGAGGCTAGGTCAGAATCCAGAAATGAAGCTTACTCGGTCTGTTCTGAACTGTTACATTGTTGTTAATTATTAATGAGACTCAACATTTATGAAACCTTGAAGTGAAACAGAAGACTAAGGTTTTGACATCAACTTTCATTTGCAGCAAGCTTCTGGAGGGGAAAAAAACAAAACAACAACAAGCTCATACATTGGACTGCAGGCTTCTGGGGCTACCCCAGGGCATCGGTGTTATTCTGTGAAATCACACTATATCATTAGCATACATGTGCACAGGGGAGAAAACACATTAGACCGTAAGATAATCGTCAAGCAGAGAAAATAAAATATGCCCTCAGGCGTCTCATTTGTAATTCCCTGGAATCTGTGCTCACGCGGCTTTCTTTCCTGTACAATTCCTCCAGTTAATGCAAACCACTCTATGCAGCCACTACAAGGCCTCAAATCCCTGAAGTTTTGTAGGGTTAATTTATGGCCAGCGGAAGCCAATGCCTTAGAGAGGTCAATAAAAATCGCTCCTATCACACAGTCTTCATCTATTGGACTCAAGATACCATAGGTGCCATATCCCTGGTTTTCTGTGAAGCCTGGTGAGAAAGAGGTCAGCAAATTCTTTGTCTGCAGGTAATTTGAACTGTGTATGTATAGAAAAAATATATATAAAAAATATATATATTTTATTGATTTTTTACAGAGAGGAAGGGAGAGGGATAGAGATTTAGAAACATCCATGAGAGAGAGAAACATATCAGCTGCCTCCTGCACACCCCCTACTGGGGATGTGCCTGCAACCAAGGTACATGCCCTTGACGGGAATCAAACCTGGGACTCTTCAGTCCACAGGCCGACATTCTAGCCATTGAGCCAAACTGGTCAGGGCGAAAAATATATATTTTTAAGAAACAACCCAAATCAGCCTTTGCTGAATCAAAGTTAAAAGAGGAAAGACCTAAGCTGAGAACAGAGGTATTTACCTCGACTATTAAAGAAATTGTCTAGCAAAGAAATTTGGGCTTTTCGCTGACATTGTGTCTCAACTTAGTGTTCACAAGAAATAATTCTACACCTTCCATTGCATCAATTAATCTTCCATGAGGTATTCACATTAGTAACTCCTGTGTGTGTTTATGAGCATGAAAGCACAGTCCCCATCACCCAAAGAGAAATGGGTAGAAAAAAGACTAATAACAATCTCATGTTTGTCATCAGAGTTTTACTGTTTTAAATGTGTATGGTTAACTATTTTAAAATATTATTTATATATATGAAATAATAATATTAAATTATATCTACGTACATATATATGTACATATATATTTCTTAGGTATTTATCTCCATTTTCTAAGAAAACTTTTTCAGATGTTTCCAGAGATGAATTTCCTACTTATGTATGTACTAGAGGCCCGATGCATGAAATTCGTGCAAGGGGCTCAGCCCTCACAGTCCCTGCTTCATCCAGAAGGTCATCC
>NW_005372121.1:294016-317652 GCF_000412655.1 Myotis brandtii
GTTGGGGTGGGGGGGGGGCCTATCAGGGGCGGGGCCGGCCAGGGAGAGGGGCCATGGTGGTTGTCTGGCTGACCCCATCCCTGGTAGAACTCCCTGTTGAACTCCCAGTCTAGGGCACAATTTGCATATTAGCCTTTAATTATATAGGGTGCCTGGACCAGGGATTGAACCCACAACCCAGGTATGTGTCTTTACTGGGAATCAAGCCAGTAACCTTTTGGTGCACACGACAATGCTCAACAAACAGCCACTCAGGCCAGGCCATCAAATTTTATTCTTAAGTGAAAGATAAATACTGCCATATCAAAATATTTTCTTTCTTCAGTAAAGTTGTAGCTTAAAAAAACTACAAATGAGATGATATTTTTAAATAGCAGACACCTAAGACACCTATAGTTTCAAGGTAAATATCTAATAAAAATTAAAAACTAAACATAACATTATTAAACTCACAGAGAAGTATGCTGGAAAAAAATTATAAATGAAACTGGGAAATATACACAGAGCGTTTACCATACCAAGGCAATGTGCTTGGTATTATTGAGACAGACATGATCCATCATTAGTACATCACAGAATATGGTTAAAGTTGAGCAACAAAATATTTACATAACCATTCAAAAACAACTGTAGAAAAGATGTCATTTGAAATGTGCAGATAAATATTGCTGTAAGGAATTATACAATGGAGTTCTTCTTCAAGGAGCACTTCAGTCATTTGAATGAAGTTTGGTGAAACAACAAGAAACAAAGGAAGCAAGAAAATAGAAATTTATGAAAAAATGTTATATACAAGTATTCAGCAACAAAACAACAATATGATAGATATAGAGATGAAATGAAATAAAAGACTATTTATGCATGAAATTATCTGGTCATAAAGTTTTAAACAAACAAAATTGATGTTCCAAGAAAATGGGGTATTAAGGAAATTTAAAGTATACATTTATCAAAGAAAAAATTAAAGGATAAAAAAGACTTAACTGTGATTAATAATTTTAACAATTCTCAGCCAGCTCTCCAACTCATTTCTTGTTTTGCATGCAACAGTCACAAATTTGATAAAACCACACTGCCCATGAGAAATGGAAGCTACAGATGGGGGAAAATGTAGGCCAGCTCTCTAAGCAATCATTGAGTCAATTGTTCCTCAGCTAATTTTTCTCCTTACTCTCTCAGAAACAGATTTCTGTATAATTGCACTAGTAATTTTGTGTTATCAGTTTAGCAAGGAATCAACAATCTGATTCCTGTTCATACTTCGTTGTAAATAAACTCCTATAGCAGCAAGTTGATTTTATAGTTTCAAACATTTTGATATCTCAAAACTAGATTGTCCTTTGGATATTCCTATTGGACACTTTGAATAGCATTTTTTTACAAAGAGAACGTGTTTACTCGTTTCCAGTAATTGGTCTTTTGAATCACAAGATGCCAGAATTCTCAAACTGAATATTGGAAATTCAGATCTATACACTGGTATTGATTTCTGTTGTAATCCCACAGTGCAGAAAATTTGTTGAAATTATCTCATAAGGATAATGCTTTGAATATCTGAGCACAACGTTTTTTTCCCTCCATTTATTTTCTTTTATTTCCATAGAAATTATGCATTTTATTTTGATAACAGCTCAGCACATACATATAACTTTAGAAACATCCTAATATACTTGTAGAATGAAAAAAGAATTTGAACCTTGAACGTAAAGCTTTTTATTAGCTTAAAGGAGTAAGTTATTAGCTAAAATTAATATACAGAATTAGAACAGAATATCGTGTACATGTGAATCATCATAATGGTTAATATCACATATTAAAATAAAAAGTCAGTTTAAGTATGCTGACCTGAAAAACTTTAAATCAGTCTATATTTTAAAAAAACAGCCATATATTAAATTCAAATATACAATCAGATGGATTGATCATAGTGGCTGACTTAAATCTAGTAACTAACATTTTAATAGTGTTTTTCCTTTGTTTTGTTTTGATACACAATTTTCTAACTATCTTTCACAATAAGAAAATTTTCAACAATTCTGTCTGCTGTTTTGTATCGAAGTGATATCTCCATCTAAAAAGAATCAAATGATTTCACTCATATGTGGGATATAAAAAACTGAAATAAACACACTGACAACAGTAAGGTGATTACCAGAGGGAAGGGTGAAGAGAATAAAGGGTAAAGAAGGCCAAATATATGGTGACAGAAGATGATTTGACTTTGGATAGTGGACACACAATACAATATACTAATCTTGTATCAGAAATGTGCATTTGAAACCTGTATAATCTTACTAACAACTAGAGGCCCAGTGCACGAAATCGAGCTGGTCCTCGGCCCCCCTAGGAAAGGGGCCATGTCTGTAGTTTGTCCACTGCTGGTTAGCACCAGGGGCCAATGGGGACCGGCCAGCCTGGGGGAGGGACGAGGGGCGGTTGGCCGGCCTAGGAGGTTGGCTGTGGGAGCACACTGACCACCAAGGGGGCAGCTCCTACGTTGAGCGTCTGCCCCCTTGTGGTCAGTGCGCATCATAGCAACTGGTTGACTGGTCCTTCCAGTCATTTCAGTCCTTAGGTCGTCATGGTCGCTTAGGCTTTTATATATATAGATCCCACCCCAATAAATTCAATTAAAAATAAAAGGATTTCACTAAAGAAAAGTCATCATTTCTTATAGCCCTGATTCTCCTCCCACCAAAATTAACAAATTTTTAATACCACAGAGATATTTTTAAACATCTAGAATAATTCAGAACATTTATCTTAGCTTATCCCTAATGTGTTGCATTTTTTTTTCAAATAAGAAGCAAAGCTCAAATCTACTTGGGTCTATCTGAAAACAATCAAAGCATCTGGACCTTAGTGGTGTAGGAAGCACATGTTTCAGTTCTAGTTCACAAATATGAGTTAAACTTCTGGATGTTCATGGTACTCAATAAACACTTTAAGAACCATTTGTGCCCATGAAAAAGACCAATACATCATAAAATGAAAAATAAAGAGAACTCTCTAAGCTTTTATTTTAGGTGATTCTATTGAAATTTGAGTATGAAAAAATAATAACTTCTAAAAGTTTCCAAACAAAAGCCTAGGAAACAAAACATTTGCCAATGCTTATTTAAATAATTTTATCTTGATATAGAGTGAATTTCATGTCTAAGATATATAGACCTGACAAAACTATAGGAGTGGAAAATAGGACAGTGATGCCAGGTTTTGATATTGGAATGAGGAGTTGGCTATAAAAGATCAACATAAGGCAATTTTTGGGAGCTGGACCTGTTTTGAATCATGACTACTAAGGAGGATACACAGCTCTAAGTATTTATCAAAACAGAGATCCATATCCTACAAATGGTAAATTTTACTGCATATAAGTAAGAAAAAAATATAAATAATGATGAGGTTTATTAATAGAAAATCTTATGTTCTTTGTTACTATCAGATATTACAACAAGTTTTTTGTGCTTTGTCCATATCTTACCCAGGACCTTAGAATACAACTCCTTCATTTCCAGTAAAGAAGAAAGGCTGAAATATGAGTGAGAGTCAGGAAAAAAAAAAGAGCAACCCTTTCTGATAATTCTACTTTAATCTATTCATTCAAAAATTATCTAACTTCTAATATTAAAAATATAACATGTGAAAATATGAATAAAAAAGCTAATTTAAAATACAAGCAAGTAAAATAGGATGTGAAGGTTCCTATGAATGCCATTCAAAAGTGACCATAAAATATATATTTTTAAAAAATTTCCTGTGGCTTTAAAAGTGATATAAAATTCTTATTAAATAATTTTACTCCAAACAAATACCAGGCAAAATACATAGTAGAATAATATGTATTAATTATTCTTATCAATTTATACCACTAGAGAGTTCCCACTTGCTAGAAATGAATTTTAGAAATGCCCTGGCATTATACCTAGCTTTAGTTAGAAAACATCAAATAAATAACAATAAAAATTTTGCAGGAGAAAAAGAAAAAAACATGAAGCTTCTGTATTACTACTTTTCTTTAATCAATAAATTTAAAAGGGCACAAAAACTCAATTTCTTCTTTTAACTGTTTATGTTGTTTATTTTGTCCAAGTGTAATTCTTATATACAATATATAGGTACGTTTTCTTTTTCAGCCCAATCTGACAGTCTATGACTTTTGATAGAGATTTCAAACCATGTGTATTTAACTATTAATCGATTTCCTTTAAGTGATAAAACATTTTATTTTATACTATCTTTTTTGCTCCTTTTTACTCATATACCTATTTTTGTAACTTATTTTGAACGTCCAGTCCCTTGCCTATGACACACAGATTTTTTTTAAAAAAAAGGATTCTGCACCACTTTACATTTAAGCCTTAGATATTTTGAAACTTTAAATAATAAGAAGACTGACATTAAACAAGCTGGAATTTGACCCCTTGATTTGTCCAAAAACAAAAACATTCTCATTGCAGTGTTCCAGGACATTGCTGATTCTATTTATTAAACAAGAAATAATAGCCAATGTTAAATTATATAACCTGAGGAAGGTTGAGCTCATTTGTAGCTTTGAACAGAGAGAAAAGATGTAGCTGTCACATTATAATGTCATCTACTTAAATATCTCTGAAGTTTCACCTACAATGTTCAAGCAAATTATCAAGGAAGTTGACAACACCACCCTTTTCTTTCAGTAGCCAATAACTTGATAATACTGATTTCTCTCCAACTAGCCATGTCCTGGTTAATGCATTATGTGTTGCTATTGACTTCACAAAAGCCTCCCTGTTTTAAGAGCTCCTTTTTGAAATTTCAAAGATGGTGAACTACTTCAAAATTTTAATTTTTTATTTGACTTACAGACAAAGAAGATTATTCAACATAAATTCATGGCTAAGAACTAAAGTTCAATGTTCTTTTTTCTTTATTGATTTTTAGAGAAAGTGGAAGGGAGAAAGAGAGAAACATTGATGTGAGTCAGCTGCCTCTTGCACACTCCTGCCAGGGTTCGAGTTGGCTGAAAGGGAATCAAACTGGCAATCTTTTTTTTAAAATATATTTTTATTGATTTCAGAGAGGAAGGGAGAGGGAGAGCGAGATGGAAACATCAATGATGAGAGATAATCACTGATTGGCTACCTCCTGCACACCCCCTACTGGGGATTGAGCCTGCAACCCAGGCATGTGCCCTGGACCCGAATCAAACCCATGACCCTTCAGTCCGCAGGCTGATGCTCTACCCACTTAGCCATACTGGCTAGGGCTTAAACTGGCAACCTTTAGGTGCATGGGAGGATGCCCAACCAGTTGAGTGACACCAGCCAGGGCAACAAAAGTATTTCTTTCTTATTTTGTTTTTATAAATTTTTATTGATTTTTAGAGAGGAAGGGAGAAAGATAGAGAGAGAAACATCAATGGGAGAAAAACACCAATAGGCTGCCTTCTGCATGTCCTCCACCAAGGATCGGCCTATAACCCAGGCACATACCCTGTCAGGGAATCTAACTGGTGACTTCTTGGTTCATGGGTCCATGCTCAACCATTGAGCCACACAGGCCGGACAACACAAGTCTTTCTTAATCTAGCGAAGTTAGTCATGTAAAATTTGGGAACTATTTGTTTTCCTATGTATGTAAGATTTTGCATTAGTACTTGCTATGACCAAAATGGAAAGTTACTATTTATATGATTTCAAAGATATTACATAAGAGATTGGTCAATAATTTTTGAGTGCCACTTTTAACCATCCTAGGTGTCTCAACCTTTCCTTTTGCCTCTTAGGAATCTGAGTTCTTTAATCTCATATATGAATTAATTAATTTGATACTACAGGCAAAGTATTGCAAATCCTGATTTATTTACCCTAAAATGGCCAAATAGTCAGTAGGGGAAACAATAGACCTATAGTAACCCAGAAGTTCTTAAATAGACAAACTTGAATTTGCATTCTTACACAATTTTTTTAATTTGTTTTCTCTTTTGATTTAGACAAGTCACATCAGTAAATCTGTATTTCATCATGTCTTTTTCTTCACTTGTTAATTCCTTAAAGTGGTATGTCTTCCCTACCACCAACCCTCTCCATGTTATCTCCCTATGCTATAAAAGTCCACATCCAAATGATATTTGTAAACCTGTTATCTTTGCTACCACATGATTAAAGAAATGAAGCATGGTTAGTTGTCTTTGTATTTTGTTCAGACACCTACATAGTCCCTACTAACAATACTCTCAAGCTACTTAATTTCCTTCTTTAAAGGATATTGTATTTCTTTGAATTTTGATTAATATTATAAGGTTATTTAAATTAAATATCAATAAATAGTATGCTTTGAAACAGACGTTTTTATTTTATCTAACAGATATCAATTAGTGTTTAACTGAACTACTCATTTTTTTACTATCATATACTTTTTATTATTTTATTTTGTACAAAAATAAGTCTACCTTTTTAGACATATTTTATAAACACTTACATGCTAATATATTATACTGCTCATGCTCCTCGTGATTTTACTGACTCAAATTTTCAAATACTTTTTTTGGTCATTTAGTTCTGAACAAAATTAAAGTTTTATGTTTTGACTTATTTTCACAGTTCTAATTTCATTGTAAAATGAAATTACATTTTGCTTGAAATATGAGATAGAAAAATTTTTTGAAAAAGATCATTTTTCAAAAAATCTTTTGAAAAGATCATTTTTATACACAACCCTTACAAAGAAAAATATTTTTTTACTTTTATGAAAGCTTTCTATCAAAACTTCAATTCTGCATTCACCATGACAAATATAACTGTAAAATATATTGTTTTAATTCAACCAATTATCTTATTATCCTTAGATAAAATTCATCTATTATTGTGGTATACACTTTTAAAAATAATTTCACTTGCATTGTTTTATTTGATATTGAAATAAACCTCTAATGGAGTGTATTAACACCACACTGGCCAACTCTTCCAGCTGCCTCCACCAATATCTCAATTTTACAATTCATGACACAGAATCAATGAGATAAAATCTTGTTATGTAGCTACTAAAAGAGAAGTTAAGACTAATATTTATGCCTCTAGGGTGAAATGTTCCTTTCTCCACATGTCTATTTTATTGTGTGAGACAAGAGAAGAAATGAGGTTTATTATTCATTAATTGTCCCATCGTATTAAATGTCTCACCAGAGTGAATAATTTAATAACTTGATATTTACTTTGAAACTACCAATATTGCAAGCAGAGGAACTAGGTGAGTCATTGAATATATTTTACAATTTTATAAAAATACATGTCATGAAATAAAATCTTTCTTTTCCTTTTCCTATCTCTGAAGATAAAAAATAATTTGCATATAAGTTATCAAAATTAAGTCAAAATCTTTATTTACCCAGCCTATACACTGAGTGGCCAGATTATTATGACCACCCCATCAGTACTTCATTGGGCCACCTTTTGCCTTCAATACTGCTGCGATTCTTCTTGGCATTGACTCCACGAGATGTTGAAAGGTGATGCGAGGAATCTGACACCATGCCTGATGAATAGCACTGTCCAGTTCTGTGAGATTTGATGGTTGTGGAACCAGCTGCCTGATGGCTCTTTTAACTTCGTCCCACAAATGCTCAATTGGATTGAGATCTGGTGATTGTGGGGGCCACCTAAGCAAGGTAAAGTCTTCCTCATGTTCTTGAAACCACTCCTGCACAATACGAGCACCATGGCATGGTGCATTGTCTGGTTGGAAGAAGCCATCTCCATTGGGATACACCATCAACATGATAGGATGAACTTGATCAGCAATGATACTTAGGTATGTTGTGCTATTCAGACGTTTATAATGATCTGGCTCTCTAGCAACTTCAGCATGAAATTATAGCTAATTTGCCTACAAACGTCAGGTGGTCATAATAATCTGGCCACTCAGTGTATATGTAAGTCAATTGAGATATCATTCAGCCAGAAATATATCATCTTGAAATTGTATCTTATTTAAAGCAGGTTATTGATTTTTAAATAGCACAACACAATTGAATATTAACCCCAGAAATTATTCTAAAAAAGTTTTTAAATTTCTGTAATGAAGCTGTAATCATATTTTGGTTTTCATGATGTTTAATTATATTTTGCATCAATATGTAGCTCATTCACAGAAGTAATTTTAATTGTTAGAGAGTTGGTGGTTTGTTCTATTGGTTTGCTTAGTTTTGTAGATGGAGTGGACAATCAGAAGACCTTTATCTTATTTTTGTTACTTTCAGAAAAGCCAACCAGAGGTCAGCCTTTCTGTAAAGGGCCAGTAGTTAGCATTTTTGGCTTTGAGGATGAAAAGGAAAATCAAAGATATCATGAAAGTACTTACAGATTCATTTAAATGTAACCATTTACAGATGTAAACATCATTGTTAGCTTGCAGGTACATTGAGCTGGATTTGGCCAGTCAGTTTCATGACCACTGCTTTAGGTAATTGCTTAACTCTCTTTGAACCTTAGTTTATAATCAGTAAATAAAAGGCTAGCAAAGCCCCTCTGACAGAAAGATGGGAATTTGAAAGAAGCATGAGATTCAGGTTTGAATCCTTTTTCTTCTCGTTACTTGCAAACCATTCTCAATAAAAAACCCCAAATCTTCCTTAGTGCTAAATCAAGTGTTTGTTTATAGTCCTCGTTTTAGCTCCAGACAGCCTTTGACTCCAATAATAAGCCTTTTATACTTGAAAAGCACTCTCTTCTTGGTGTCTAGGGCATCATTTTTACATCAGGCTGCCATTACAGGACTTCCTCAAACAGCAAAACTCAGAGACAGGAACTCATACTACATTACACATGTTAATGTCTTCCATGAAATCTCTAGTCCTGTGCTGATAGCAATGAGGAGAGCGTCTGAACTGGACGTTCAGAAGAAAAGCATTTTATGTCTAATCTCCATTTCATGTGGGTCTGGGTACAGGAAAAGCATCTCATCATTCTCCAGAGCAACTTCTACTCCAACAAAAACCTTTAAAAAAATCTCTGATATATAAACGTTTAGTCTTCTCTAAAACAGGCCGCATGTGGGGTTATGATGATTCAGGATCCATCTTGTTGTCTTTTAGCAATTCCCAGGGGAGTCCATGACCTTTGAGACTTTGTGTCTCCCTTTAAAAGGGAGAGGGTGAGCTCCTTCTCATTTGACATAGGACAGTTACATGTTGTTAGTAGGAGCTTAGTGCCATAATCACAGTTACATTAAGTTCAACTATATGTAGAAGGCTGTTTATGGATGTTCAGTAGGCAGACATGTGGCCATACTGGCCCTTCACCTATCGTTTATCGGCTCTAAATCCACCCATGTGGACAGCACTTTGTTAGGCTGCAGCTGGGACTCTGCCAACCACATTTCTCTTTGGGCTGCTAGTTTTTGGTCAGGTTCTGACAGTGGAAGGCACCAGAGGGAAATGGGAAGGCAGTCGTGACACTTGACTGCATCCTTCCCTTCTTCTCTCAGCCTCGTTTCATCTCCTCTGACGTGTTAGCAGCAGCAGTTGGCAGCGCCCTTCCTCAAAGGTCTGACTGAGTTCCAGCTTCACTGTGTCTTTCACCCAAGACTCCAAGTCCTGAGGAATCCTGTCTGTTCCCTGGGGGTAAGACCTGCTCCTTGTTATTCTTACTGCACTGTTCCTTTTTCACTCTTTCAACCTTCCATACCTACAGTTCTATCTACCAATGTTCTTTGTTGAAATGTACAGTGCGAGTGTTATTTTCCTGTCAGAACACTGGCTGATATAGAGAACACACTAAATTTTAGTTACATTAAGATAGTAAAGAGATGATTAGTGGAAATATCAAGCAGCAATGGATCACCTGAAAGTAGAACAGGAGGTGTAAAGTAATAATCATAATTTGAAACCTAAGAGCTACACTGTTGTGTGTCTACAGATGGCCAGCATTGTGCTAAGGACTCTATGTTTAACTCCTCACAAAAGCACTGCATGGTAGGATCTCTACTTCACCGGTGAGGAAATTGAGGATCAGAGAGCTAAACAACTTGCACAAAATCGCAAAGCAAGTACATGGCAGGGTTGATATGGAAGCCCATTTCTATTTTATTTGAACTTATGCCAGTTTACCTCCCAAGAAAGACATCATTAGAAAAACAGATAGAAGGGCTATAAGTGTGCCTACTAAATGATTCCACATAGAGAAATACTGATTAAAGGTTTGCTTCTTTGACCATACAAATATAGTGTGCGCGCGCGCACACACACACACACGCACACACACACACACACTTCGGAAAAAGAAAGATAGGTACCAGTTGGAGACTGTGAGAATAGAAGTATGAAAATTCAAGGAACATACTTGAGATCAGAGGGCATGTCTTATTTAGGGACACTTATTCAAGTCTACTTGAAAAAGTGACTTTGATTTTAACACCTCAGGCAAATTCACTTCAAGTCATATATTCATGTTCTGCTACAAAAAAAAAAATGTAATGAGGAAAGACTTAATCTAATTTTAAGGAATTTCTCTAAATACTGTGGAGCCAGACTCTGCAGTTGCTCAAAAGAGCTCAATTAATTAAGGGAGAAATGTAATTCCAAATCTGGGATCAGGGACTTGGAACCAGGGGCAGGATTTGGGAATTAGTTACAGTGACAACTGTAAGAGAGGCAATTGAGGACAATATGGCTGTAGAAAAGCCGTTGTAGGCAGCATTTGTGACATTTAAGCACTGGTTATTTTGATGGATGGTGAGGATCACAAAACATAACATAAAGTGAATTATTCCCGAATCTTGATAAAATCTTTTCCACTGTCACATACCCCACATTCTGGCCACATCTGATCCCTCTCCTCAGTATTTAATGCATCATGGACTCACCTTTACATGCTTTCTGAGTAAAATGCTGTAACCAAATCCCCCGTCTGACTACATTTACTCGTCTTCAGTGCCAAAACAAAATTTTTATGTTTGGTGAAATGTTTTAGAAACTATCAGAAAGTTTGTGTTCTCCTAGCAGTTTATCAAAATCCCTTTTATTCTACTTTCCATTTCAAATGTACTTAATCATTCCCATGCCTTCTCCCAACACTCCAGGTATGGATAGGAAATTCATCTTCATTTTCTAAACCTAAAATGGTGTCTTGCAAAAGATAGTTGCAATATAATATTTGTTGAACAAATTAATAGAATGAGTTAATAAATTAAGTACACAAATGTAACTTGGTTATCTGATTACAAAGAACAAACTATTCTACTGCCAATTAAATATCAAGTCAAATACACAGGGAAATGAATAATTACAAAGACCCAGAAACAATTACTCTGCCACAATTTAAAAATTTTTAAATATAATCAATTAAAGCAGTGCTATATGTTAATGACTTCTAGCAAATTAAGCAACTTGGGCATTCAACCAAGTTGTTTAATTACCTGTGTCCTTAAGTGTTACCAATTATCTGTCTCTTCTATATGAAAAAATATGGCTGTAAGTTAGTAAAGCATCACTCCTTCTAGACAAGGAAAATGATTAGTTAATTAGTGAAGAAGATAAAACTGCTTCCTTTTGAATGAGCAATGTGGCATATAGCAGCACCTAGAGCATAGGTTGAGAAATAAGTAATGTTGGGTAAAAAGGTTCTTGAATTAGAGGTTTCTACAAATTAACACCAACAAATGCAGGCTAACCCATACTTTGACAGGGGATGGACAGAACAAGAAACTGAAAAATACTCAGCTATATGTAGTTTATTTGTTTTGTGTGTGTTTTTGTTAATCCTCACCAGAGGATATTTTTCCATTGATTTTTAGGAGAAGTGGAAGAGAGAATGAAAGACAGAGAGAAATATCGATGTGAGAGAAACACATTGGTTGGTTGCCTCTTGCACAAGAGCCCTGAGTAGGGTCCGGGCCAGGGAGGAGCCTGCAACCCAGGTATGTGCCTTTGACCAGAATTGAACCTAGGACCCTTTGGTCTGGAGGCTGACGCTCTACCCACTGAACCAAACTGGCTAGGACTATGGAGTTTATTTGTATGAATTTATTACAACTGAATATTCTTTTCCCCAAGTTTTCAATAATACTGTAATTAGTGACTAACAGGAATACTTACATTCTGATTACTACAGGTAACGAATGTATATGAATCATGAGATTTTTTTTTTACCGTGATCCTTGTTCAATTCATTCTTCTTCAATTTTGAATACTATGAACCTCTTCACACATCTGGCAATATTTCTCTCTTTGTTCAAAGCTCAAAATATGCTGTTGACCAAAAAGAAAGAAAGAAGGCTGCATAGCTAACATTTTTGTTGGAAATCATAAGAAAAACAACTTTTATGCTACCAAACCTTTCTTTCTATCATACTAATACATCTTAAAGGTTTTTGGTTTCTGATTAGCAGCTGAGAGATTTGGAATATTAAATGTGTTTCTTGATAATGATATATGAGTGAAGAAGTAAATATTATTTGTAAAAACTAGTTATTCCCTGATGCTAGACTAGAATTATCAGGTTCTAAGACACAATTAAACACTCCCCCTTACATTTGACCAATGATTTGTCCACTTATCAAGCTTTCGTTGATAACCTAAAAAGCTTAAGTGCCAGTCCCTGCCTGAAAGGAGCAGAATGGTAGTGCAAAAAGAGACATAAAGTAGCAGAAAGCAGCAAATGTGAACTGAAGACCATGAAATTGTAGAATTCTTTCACCTCTACAAGGATGTCTCATCTTCAGAAAATGAGAATATTAACATCAGAGGTACAGGTGTGTTGTAAACATTTGGTTTAGCAGAGATTGTAGTCATTTTTTCCTGGGCATCCTGCGTTTCCCAGACCATGTGGAGTAATTGTAACCACATGCCTATGTTCTGGCCAATGATCTCAATCAGGAAAATATTCTTCAAGGATGCACTCATCTTTTCCTTCTAACTTCCTGCTGGCTCGAATGTAATCATGTTAGCTATAGCTCACTCAGCAACCTTCAGGCGATGTGGTGCCTGAAGGTTAGTAAAGCACCAGAATGGAAAGAATCTAGTGTGTAATCATGATGGTCTACTCTACAGTCTACTTCTGGATTCCTTATATGTGCAAGAAATATAAATTTATATCTTTATTTTGCATGATCTTACTAGTTTCCTTGTCTCTATATATTCAGCATCACCTAGTGCAAACTGATACAAATTACAATTCCTATAATCTCAGGATGGTTTTAAAAGAATAGAAATTGAAGGCAAGGAGAAAATATAAAAAACCTCTTACACTTGTTAGGACAAAATATCTTAAATGCACAAGTCCAACAGTGGCAAATGAGATTGGAGACTTCATGGCTAATTTAAAAATATTTAGACTAGACAGGCAAGGCCTTTAAGGAGGCTAAAATGGTATGAAGTAATGTATGAACAGAAATTTTAAACCAGAGTGGTAAGCAGTATATGATATTCTTCATCAGAATAGGGATTTAAGAGTAATGAAGCTGTTGAAAAAGAAAATAGTAAGTTTGATTATTTTAGACATGTTGTGTTTGGGGTGCTGGTACAGTACTTTGGTGAAAATGTAAGGCGAATTTCACAGTCTTATACTTCCTTATTTGTAAACTCAAGTCGTAAACAACTTATCAAAATTATTCAGTAATTCATTCACAAGTTTGTCTTAAGCACCTATTTTATACTTGCCACTATTTCAGGCTCTTGTGATACAGCAGTGCTCTGGTTCTCAGTAAGACTTGTTCTAATAAAATTAAGAAGATAACTTTATTGTAAAGGGATTTTCCCTGTTATAGTAGCACAGTATTCACATTGATACCTTAGCATTACCTAATATCTTAGCCAAAGGTTACTTTTTAATGTAATTTAATGTGGTTTTTTTGTGTTATACTATGAAGGAGCTAGTTGCTTAAGCTTGAATTTTTAAAACAAAGGAGTAATAGAAATAAGGATGCAGGACAGAAGTGAAAGGAAAACAGCCTTACACATTCCATTGATTTTAAGCAATAATTTCCTGAGTAAAATCTGGAGCAGCGCTTTGAAATTGCAGACATTAATAAATCCCATTTCTTCCCCTTGCTAGCAATTTGGAGAGTGTACCTGTATTATTGCAAGCATAAATTCGGCCGCAGAACCATGTAAACAGCTCTATTAATATTTATTACCTTCTTTCTTTGTTTCATGCGGTTTCAGTAAAAGTCCTTATTTTGGTCATGGGGGAAAATACTTAAAAGCATGTAATTTTGAGATTGCTGAAAAGTAAATGATTATTCTCAGTAAAATACACATATTTATATTGGTTTTATTGGTTTATATTGGTTTTATTAATCACCTCCAGCAATCTTCGCATTCTTTAACTATTTTAGCGACACAGAATTCTTCAAACAGAAAATCGGTAATACTTCTTTCCTGCATTGGATAACAGAAATATAAAACTATAGTTTAGGACGAGCTTCTGACTAGATAAATGGTTTTGAACCAAGTCATAAACTTCAGATGACTGAGCAGCTCAGTCCACTAAAATATTGATGTCTTGCTTTAAACATTCCATAAAAATACCAACTTTGGTTCCCTGAACTTTTCTAACATTTTAAATGTTTCCATGCCAGGTGCTTTGGGAGGCTTTCAGTAAACTTTTTTATAAGTACCCCAGTTGCTTATTTCACACACCATGGATTACAAAGTGACTCTAATTGGTATAACCCTGGCTGTGCGCTACAAAGTTGCTTGTTGTGGATTTAAATAATGAGGGGTGGAAGTGTTGGATGAAACATGGAGATCAATAGACCATATTCACTGATTCAGTTTGGCCACCAATCTCACCTTTTTTCGAAGGGCATAAATGAGCTTGAAGAGAAATAGTAATTATAGTTGCAATGCCTACTTTTTTATAGAACAATCTAAGGCTTTTCAAAATGTTTCATCATTTTCAACCTTATAACATTCTGTGAAGTAACATTTAAAAAGAGGCAATAGTCATGAATATAATTGAGAGCTCTTATCTTTAAAAATATTAAAAAATTTTATTCATATTATGTTCATATTACTTATGAAAATAAGTATGTTGGACCTGTTGTTTCATGTTTAAAATATGCTTTTTGGATACATCATTAACGTTAAAATACTCAGTTATGCCTTCCTGATTTGTCTAGTCTGCAGTTAGTGGCTATAAAACAAATATATAAAATATGCATCAGTAATATTGATTATTTTAAGAACTTCAAAAAACAGCATTACAAGTTACAAATTATTAATTATGCATTTATTTATTTAAGACTGCTTTGTTTTTTAATAATTTAATGAATTTGAAAGGGCATGATTGTGGTAGAACAGATTCTGTATTTAATGAAGTCTGTAAACAGATGAGCAGCCCGAGTCAGGCCCAGGTCCTAATGGCTATTCACACATATGACACAAGATAAAGGGCTTGGTACTTTGGTTCAGATCCCAGCTTTGCCATTTAGTAGCTGAATGGCCTTGAGAAATCTTTTAATAGTTAACATTATCAGTTTCCTTCTTAGAAAATATACTCCTGCCTGCCTCACAGGAAAAATATGGGTCTTAGATATGATCATTTATATCAAAGCACTTTACATTTCAAGCACATGAAAAAAATGCAAGTTATTAATACGAATGCCATGTTGTTACTACATTTGTGTGGATTACTGGAGAGTAATCATATGCCATATGTTCCAGATAGGATAGGCGATCTCATCTATTCTCATTGCCTGTGAACTGAATTTCATCATTTGGGATATCTGATCCTATTTATCTTCTGTTCACATATTTCTGGTCTGTCTTTATAGTTCTTGTCAGGGAGATGATAAGTTGGTTGACTTTGAAGGATCTAAATAGTGGTTCTACCACAAAACTTTAGTTCTGAGATTTTGGATGGTGCTTCCTGAGCCATTCCCTGAAATATATTATCTAGTATAATATTGAGGAAGTAATAAATATACTAAAAAACTGAGATGAGATTTACAACCCAGCTGTGACTCACCATCTCCATTTGTCTTTCTCAAGCCTACTCTTCTATTACTGATAGAAGGTCCTCTTCTATCGCCATCATTCTTTGATATAGGTCTGTGAGTGAGTTAATCCTGAAGGAAAAGTCAATATACCCATAAATTCTAAAGACATACCATTCATTATCTGCCTCACTATTTCTGTTAAAAAGAAAAATACTTTCATGAGAATTGACCAACCGTGTTAAATGACATTTGGTTAATGTTATATTTATTAGGAATGTGGCTTTGCCCAATTTTATCATTCCTCGTTTTTGTGGTTGAGAAAATACCAGAATTTGAGGTCCCACTCAAATTTTAAGGTTTTAGATTTTTCAAGATATTGCTGTTTAGCTTGCTTTGAAGGATGGGTTCATCAGTTAATTGTGCAAACGTGGATATAAAAAATGATGCAATAATATTTCAATTATATTTTATTGTTCCTTAATAGTGTAGCTCTTTTAATGTGTCATTGTTTTCATGCCTTAATTTCCCCCCACTCAACTCTTTTCCTTGATTAAGAGAGTTTTAAAATTTATTCTAGTCCCTCTATTATCATTTTCCTTAGGCCTTTTATTCAGGATGGGAAACACCATTTAAAAATTAATAAAAATGCATAGTATATAAAACATCTTTCCTTATTAGCACTAAAATAATTTTGAAATGCTGATGGACTATGAAAAGATGATTTGTAAATTCTAAAAGACATTTCTAGGTAAACATATGGTCATATTCTTTATCTAAGCATATTCTGTTTGATACATACCCATTTCAAGAGAGATCAAAGCTATTCATTCAAACTTTTCATAATAGCCACTGAACACTTAGTTGTTATACAGGACTGACTCATAGGGGCTAAACAGGACATGGCAAAATTGCAAAATATGACATTTGTTATTTGGAATTGTACAATATAAATGGAAAAGATATACAAACAGACACACTCACTCATGTCGGCTACAGGAAATACTACTTTTTGTTCACTACTTCCTTATACAGTGCCTGACACTAGTAAATATTCAGTAAGAATTTTGAAAAAATTTTGAAAAAATTCAAAAGAGTGAAGTTAATGAGACGCAAATAGTATTTGCCTCAATACAAAATGGTAAAATGCATTGAGTAAATAAATAAATGGCACAGCCAAAAGAGGGAAGTTAATGAGACGTAAATAGTATTTGCCTCAATACAAAATGGTAAAATGCATTTCAAGTGAAGATTATTTCAGAATATTTAAAGATGGTGAAGTGTTTCTATCTGTTTATGTCAGCCAATGAAATTCTTACTACACAGACTCGTACCTCAATAAATTTGTAAAAATCCTTTTTGCTGACTTTTTTTGCTTCTACTTCCCATCTCCTGAACTTTCCACTTCTCTAGAATCCACAGACAAACCCTTTATATTTTTATCAGTTTCTCTGGATCTTCCCTTCACATTCATGCTCTACAAAGTCTTGCCCTCCCTTGGAGGAATTGCTTACCCAGAGCCTTCTCAGATGTTTGCCAATTTGCTACCCTCATCATTCATACCATTTAGAGATGAGATAAAAATCATCCTGGCTCCTCACTGCTACTTGTAGATCTTCTTCTACAATAAACAAACAAACAAACAAAAATTAATGTAATGTGTTTGCATACTACAATTACAACCTCTCCTTATTGCACACCCTGGGTCAAATTTATGAAGATTTTTAGCTCTAGAATCACAATTGGTTCATTTTATGGATTCTTATAATTTATGGTGATTCTAATATTTATTTAGATTATATTTCAGTATGTTGGTTTCTCAGCTGACTGATATTTTCTCTTTTAATAAACTTTCTCCAATTAGCTGCTCACTCAAATTATCATCTCTTATCATTTGTTATTAAGAGCAAAGTTAATGCTGTCATGTTCTCAATTTCCTTCATCACAGTTTCTCCTCTCTCACTGTCTAACTCTTCTCAATATCTTTTCTGACTGATCCTCATCTTCTTGACCCCCTAGATACCAGAATACCCAGAGCTTGGTATATATATATTACCTTGTCTCTCTATGCTTACTCTCCTGTAATTTCATCCAATCTCACAGCTGTAGCATTATATCCAAGAGTCTTAATACATTTACATGAAAGTCTAATGGATATATCACTGTCCACAAGTAAGTCCAGAACAAGACTGTTGACTTTTTCATCCAGACCTCCTTCTTCTCCAGTGTTTTTTTAATCCCAATAAATGTCATCTTTCCAGTTGCTCAAGCAAAAAACAGTGCAGTTATTCTTGATTATTCTCTTTCTTTCAAATTCCACATTCAAACTATCAAAACCCATATTTAAACTATATTGTTTATATTCCAAAGACAGTGACTAAGATAACATAGTTTTCCAGTATTATTCAAATAGTTCCCAAGTGGTGTCTCTGCTCCCACCCTGATCGTTTCAAAATCTAAGCTGATCATGTTATTTCTCTGCTTTAAAATATTCAAATGTTTCTTATTTTAGAATAAGATGCAAAATTTTCACAAAGGTCTATAAGGCCCTAAATTTTCTGGTTTCCCTATTATGTATTTCACCTAATTCACTAATGGTCCCATGCCAACTCCATTCCAGCCAAAGAGGACTCCTTACTGTTTCTCAGCTATGCCAGGTCCTTTTGTAATTCAGGGTCTTTGAAATTGCTACTTTTTTGGCCTGGAATACTACTTCCCCAGATATCTACATTTTTCACCCCCATACTTGCTTCAGTTACCTTCTAAAAAACTTCCTAAAGATAGCTCATCTTCTTCTCAATGAGACCTTTGTTACCAGCCATCTGAAATTCTCCTCTCCTAGTAATCCCCTTCCTTGATATTAATTTATTCATAAAATTTATGACCTTTGACAAAATGTACATATTACTTACTAAATTTCTGGTCTCTTTCTTCCCACTTGGCATGTAAGCATTATGGTAGAAGAAATGTTTACCTATTTTCCTCTGTCGTATCCCCAGTGGCTTATACAGAATCTATACTAATAAAAGGGTAATATGCTAATTAGACCAGATGTCTTCCGGACATCCTTCCAGACAAAGCCACAGTCTGGAGGCTGAGGCAGAGGCAATTAAGGGTGATCAGGCAGGCTGTGGAGAGCGGTTAGGGGCATCAGGCCAGCAGGCAGAGCAGAGGTCCCAGATAGGAGAGGGTGCAGGCCGGGCTGAGGGACCTCCCCACCCCATGCACAAATTTTGTGCACCAGGCCTCTAGTCCTATATAATGAAAGGCTAATATGCAAATTGTTCACTCTACCTAGAGTTCAAATGGGAGTTCTACGGGGAGTTCAACCAGGGGTGGTGCCTAATGGCCAACTGCCCCTGGCCCCTCCCCCTGGCCAGTCCCACCCCTGAACACCCCACACACACTGATCAGGGGTGGGGCCAGCCAGCCAACCACCTGTGGCCCCTCTCTCCAGCTGGCTCGGCCCCATCGGCCCCAATCCGGGTGGGCTGGCCAGACCCCAGCCATGCATGAATTCATGCACTAGGCCTCTAATATGGCATATAATTTATGTTCTTTGTTGAATGAATGAGAAAATAGTGAATAAAGACTAGGATTATAACAGAGTAGAGAGAGTCTTTATTACCAGCCTAAAGAACTAAGATTTATATCTTACAAAACTATCCACTTCCCTACTTCTCTAGTGCTTTCAACATTTCTCACTCCTAAAATTGTCTCCAGGCTTTTTTTATTTTTCAACTACCACAACACTGCCAGAGTCATTTTATTTCTAAAATAATGTGTCCATGTTACTCACATTCTCAAAGCCTTTCATTGGTTTCCTATTTCCCAGTAGATTAATTCCAATTCCTTTTTGTACTTCAGGACAGAAATAAGACTTTTGAAAACAGCTTACCAGAAAGGCATTTTTACCAAGTTTGCCTCCAGGACTTCACAGAATACATATTGTATTAGTTAGGAAACTCAATCTTATCTAGTTAACTATACAAAATGCTAGCCTAACTATTCTTTAACTCAATTGTTTATCTTTATATGGTATAAAATTTTGGTTGAGATAGATATTATGGAATAAAAGTTTTATGAAACTCTACATAACTAAATGCATAATATAAACAACCATTTGTATTATGCAGTGCAATTCTGACATTAATTGTAAAAAATTGATGCAAACATAGCTCAATGTGGCTTAGGGAAATTACTATTCTGCTTCAATATAAAACATATGTTATAATTCTGCGTTTTGTTAAAGTGGTGAAATTGTTATTCTCCCTTAAAATAGAATATTTTAGAAAAAAAAATGTGTGTGTTGGGAGGAACCTGTTGTGTGCCATCTTGTAGAGAAACCAATACAGTTGAGTCCAAGTTTTCCGTGCTATACCCCCTACACTGACCCACACCTATCCCACAAACTATTTTTTTAATGTTGCATATGTTTAAAATTCAGAAGAGTTTTCCTGACATGACCTGCATGATATTTTGGCATAATCCTTAGAAAAGTCTGTCTGAACCATAGCAGCATTATTTACAATAGCTAAGATCTGGAAACAGCTCGATCTCTTACCCTTTGAGACAGAATGGATGGACCTTGAGAGTATTATGCTAAATGAAATAAGCCAGGCATAGAAAGACAACTATCACATGATCAAACTTATATGTCGAATCTAATGAACAAAATAAACTGACGAACAAAATAGGTCCAGAGTCATGGATGCATGGAACAAAATGACAGATTTCAGAAGGGAGGTGGGTAAGAGGAACAGGAAGAGATTAACCAAAGGATATATATGTATATAACCCATGAATACAGACAATAGTGTGGGAAAGCCCTGGGGTAGGATGGGTTCTGGGTGGAGGGTGCCAAAGAAGGAGAAATGGAGGACATCTGTAATTCTGTCCCCAGTAAACAAATAAATAAGCCAGCAGAGTGAGGTGACTGCTGAAATTTTTTTTAAAAAGGAAAGTCACATATTTTGTTAGATAGCCCTTTCTGAAGCAGGAGGTGTGATTGAAACAACAGGCTTTGATGATCCATATGATATTAGGCTCTGATATATATGATATTCGTTCCTCCAGAGACCACCTGTTCACCAATAACTTGTAGATAATTTTTTTAAAAAAATTGTGTAGATATTACTTAATTAGTTCTTTCTTTTATCCAAACACCCATGCATCACTGCTTAAAAATAAGCAATTCCATATGTATTTAAAGTTGGCATCATCAGAAAGTAAAACATAGTGCCCATAAAACCTCAGTGATTATCTAAATTTCCTTCTGCAGTTGTGAAAAATGATATTGCTTTTTGGTAACCCACATAACAATCACAGCAGGATATTTAAGTCCTTAATTTACACTTCTTTTGTCATTGCAGAGCTTGAGGACTATAAAAAAATAATATTTTTAAAATGTTGGTATGTCTTAATGTAAGTCAGGTATAGATGAAACCTATTCTCTTTTCATCAATAGCAAAAGCACTTTAAATCTCTGAGGCAGAAAAATTACAAATAATTTATGCAGATACTCCATCCTTAAAGAAGGGGAACATAATGTACAACTCTAAGTGTGGGTTATGCATAAGGACTTTCCTCCAAAAATTACAGTATGGAGAAGGAGGGGGAAAATAACTTTACAGCAGAGAAACTGACAAGTGCTACCCTAGCCAGGTGATTAAGGTTAACATCAACATTCATATTGACAGTGTGCATCCTTGATTCGATGTGAAGACAATTGTCACTTCTCCTCTGTGGTCTTCCTTCCAATTGATAAATATTCTACACAAGTTGTCTAGTCATTGTCTAAACTGCCAATGTCATCGACAACAAAGAACATCTGAGAAACTGTAACAACCAAAATGAGCTATAGGAGACATAATTAATAAATGTGAAGTAGTATCCTAGATACAATACTCAAATAGAAAAATGATTTTGAGGAAAACGAAGAAAATCTGATTAAAGTATAGAATTTAGTTAATCACAATGTATCAATGTTTGCTCATTACCTGTGACAAATTTACTATATCAAAATAAGATATTAATAATAGGAAAAACTGAGTATGTAATATTGAATAACTCTTTGTGCTATCTCTGCAATAATTCTGTAAGTCTAAAGCTGTTCTAAAGTTTAAAGTTTATTTTAAGAATAAGTATAGTTTATCCCAAGCTCATAATAATTATGCAAAATGTCTAAGGACAGGCATATGAAGAATATGTTTATTGAACATCTAAAGATGAGATTATTTGTGCCCACCTGGCATGGTTCGTTGGTTGAGAGTTGACCTATGAACCAGGAGTTTACAGTACAATTCACGGTCACGGCACATGCCGGGATTGCGGGCTTGATCCTCAGTGTGGGGCGTGCAGGTGGCAGCTGATCAATGATTCTCTCTCATCATTGATGCTTCTGTCTCTCTCTCCTTCTCCTTTTCTTTCTGAATACAATAAAAAATATGTTTTAAAAAATAAGTAAAGACGAGATTATTTGGGGATATGTTCTATTTAATTCAATATGTTATATTTAAATTCTTGCACTTGATGCAAGACATTGAGGAGCAAACTGGAAATGGGAAAGATTAGACAGTCATTTAGTAAAGTGGGTCTTGATTCAGGCTGCTGTAAAAAAAAATACGTATATTCCCACCCCTTTTAGAAAGTTCCCATTATTCTGCTACATTTTATGAAAGATCTACATTACTATCTGTTGTCACTAACAAAAGAAATCCAAAGAGGATTTTTCACTTTTAGTAAATTAACTTTAGCATTTATTTTACAGTGAGTGGCTATAGATATGGTGCATACACACAGCAGCGAGAACAGTGCTGCTTTTACTATATGTTAGTGTTATTTGGGGTTTTATGTGTTATCTGATATGTAATGATTTGGTAGGTAGATTTGTTTGCGGGGGTGGGGGGGTCTGGGGATGCCCACAATTTATTTTTTCTATATGAAATAATGGTAATTTATTGCTTCTTTGCTTTACACCAAGCATGTCTAACTCAAAGGCTAACACGGTCCAGATAAACAAGATTTAAGTTTATGTGGGCCACAAAAAAACAAAAGCTTCAATTTTCATAGAAATGTAGGTTTATCTCGATAGAGACATGCTGTATACAAAGGGCTGAAATCAATGAGTAACCATTAACATAAAATCTTAGAAGATTTTAATAAAAATTCATATTTTTTTCTTGAACATTGACTTACCAGACACTGAATAACTGCAAAAAATAATAATCACAAGAAAATAAAGCTATTTTTCTTGTTCTCTGAAAGCGAAATATTTCCTGTTGCTCACACCAAACAAGTCAGTCCAAGACTAATGACGTGGCAATCAGCTGCTAAAATATCCGCTGCTAGTATTAGTGGAGAGAAATGGTGCACCTGTGCATAAGGCACATAAGGGAAATGAAGGCAACACGATTATAGTAACCAGTCATTAGCAAATGTTGTAGTTTGTTATTAATAATTATGTATAACAGGATAGTGTAAAATGTTTTTATTAAAACGTTTCTTACATACCATTATATTGGCTGGGCCGCAAAAATATTCATTGTGGGCCACATGCGGCCCACTGGGCAAGAGTTTAACATGCTTGCTTAACACCATTTTGGCTTATGAGAGGTTTTGTTAGGAATGCTCTATTTTTTAATAGCAGGGGAAACCCGTACCATAGATCACGTGGCTTAAACAACAGACGTTTATTTCTCACAATTCTGGAGGCTGAGAGG
>NW_005372121.1:318585-320575 GCF_000412655.1 Myotis brandtii
TCGACCCCCCCACCCCAATCAGGGGAAAGGCCGGCTGGACAACCTCCTGAGGCCTCTCTCCTCAACCTCTGACCCCTGATTGCCCCCCCACCCCAATTGGGAGCGGGGTTCACCAGCCAATCACCCACAGCCCCTTCCCCCAGCCAGCCCAGCCCTGATTGGCCCTGATCAGGGCAGGCCAGCTGGCCAACCTCCTGCCATCTCCTCCTCCCGACAGGCCTGGCCCCGATCTGCCTTGATTGGGGCTGGGCCAGCCGGACCCCACCCATGCATGAATTTGTGCACTGGGCCTCTAGTTTTTGTATAAGAGAGGATACATGAACAAATTTATAGATGAGAAAAAGAAACAAGTGGGTAGAAAAAAAACAGAACATAAATTACTGCCCATGATGTTAGTTATGATAGCTGTTCTTTCCCATCTTAACTCATCATCTCATGACCATTCCTATTCTCTGGGGCTTTGCTATTAACTGTAAGTGGAAGTGGGTATTCTGAGGACGATTCTCCAAATCTCTTGGCCTAGGTTATCCAAGGTCCTCTATAAATTTCCTGACAATTTGACTTCTCTGAAAATGAGAACACTGAATAAATATCTGCACAAGAAATTCAAATTTTAATAAAAAATGTTTTGTACCTTTGATGGCAACTAGTTAGGATTAAATAGAGGAGAATAAAAATAAAGCTATTCCATTTGAAATCTCCTTATAGAATGTGCTTTATAACTTGAATTTCCCAACTAATTGTAATCTTTTATGGATCCTCAGAGAGACCCATAGACCTGTCCCATTCTGCTAATTAGAAGATCAGCAACATTCCACTAGGCTTTTGCAGTGCCTTTACTGGGGAAGTGTTTTGTACCCAGTCTTTCCCTTGGAATTGTCTGTAAGTAAATTTTAATGAACAAGATTTTATTCATAATGCTCCTGTGGAGACCCAATGAGCACTAAGATAGTTTAATAAAAAGCACATTTTTGTTGACATCCATTGGTTTGATATAGAGAAAGGAGCAGGAATCTCTGTATTAGGAACTAGGACATCAAAGCTATCAGCTTAATTCTATGACTCTGGCATTTTTATTGTCTTCTTAAAGATTCACTGTTTCATCTCTAAAATGGGGAGAGTAAACTAAACATGAATTAGCAAACTGCTCTATGAAAATCAGTGAGTTTATTTTGCATAATATATAATGCTTCTATACATCTTATTATTTTTATACTAGAGGCCCAGTGCATGAAATTCATGCACAGGGTGGGGGGGTGTGTCCCTCAGCCCAGCCTTCACCCTCTCCAATTTGGGACCCCACGAGGGATGTCCGACTGCCCGTTTAGGCTCGATCCCTGGGGGATCAGCCCTAAACGGGCAGCCGGACATCCCTCTCACAATCCAGGACTGCTGGAACTAAATATGAATTAGCAAACTGCTCTATGAAAATCAATGAGTTTATTTTGCATAATATATAATGCTTCTATATATCTTATTATTTTTATACTAGAGGCCCAGTGCATGAAATTCGTGCACAGGGTGGGGATCTGTGTCCCTCAGCCCAGCCTTCACCCTCTCCAATTTGGGACCCCACGAGGGATGTCTGACTGCCCGTTTAGGCTCGATCCCTGGAGGATCAGCCCTAAACGGGCAGCCGGACATCCCTCTCACAATCCAGGACTGCTGGCTCCCAACCGCTCGCCTGCCTGCCTGCCTGATTGCCCCTAACTCCTTCTGCCTGCAAGCCTAATCACACCCTAACCACTCTCCTGCCAGCCTGATCGACGTCTAACTGCTCCCCTGCTGACCCGATTGCCCCTAACTGCACTCCCCTGCCAGCCTGGTCGCCCTTAACTGTCCTCCCCTGCAGGCCTGGTTGTCCCCAACTGCCTTCCCCTGCTGGCCTGGTTGCCCCTAACTTCTTTCCCTTGCCAGCCTGGTTGCCCTTAACTGCCATTCCCTGCTGACCTGGTTGCCCCTAACTGCCCTCCCTTGCCAGCCTGGTCAC
>NW_005372121.1:320873-345919 GCF_000412655.1 Myotis brandtii
CCCAACTGCCCTCCCCTGCAGGCCTGGTACCCCCCAACTGCCCTCCCCTGCTGGCCTGATCGCCCACAACTGCCCTCCCCTGCCGGTCATCTTGTGTCCACATGGGGGTGACCATTTTGTTTGTTGGAGTGATGGTCAATTTGCATATTACCTCTTTATTATATAGGATATTACTCATATATAAGTCTCCAAATCTTTCTGAATATACAGAAAAAGAATAATCCCAGTTTAACAGATAAAACATGACAGAAATATTTAGATTCCATTATCTTTATTTTATATAATCTTCACAAAACCTCATAGCTATTTAGTAACATGTACAAGGTTAGTCCAAGCACAAGAATTTCTTTTCCTGAATGCTTGTCCAACACTTTTCCCATTCTTTGACAAGTGTCAATTTATTAGAAATTTGCATGAAGATGCAGAGAGAGGAATAGGAGGGAATTTACATGGCTACGTGTCAGTTGCTGTTTTAAGCTTTTGTTAAGTATAGAAGATACGGAGAAGGAGTTAAAGCACTTGTAATCCATTTATTCCCTTTACCATTGGGATACTTCTGTGGGAAGGAGGAATGGCAGGGCATCTCATCTAATATTTTTGTCAACAATTTTCTGGATGAACCTCTAGGTCAGAGGTGGGCAACCCCTGGCACTCGTGCCAAACTTTAGCTGGCACTCGAAACCCTCTCTTATAATCTTCCATTTACAATTTTTTTCTTAATATCGACTTTTTTATTTTTCAGATAAATTCAGTGTAGGTGCATCTTAGATAAAGAAATAATTTTACATAACAAGTTATCTTAAAGACCATAGACATGGATTGACAAGAGAGGGGAAGAGCAATTTCTATGCCTCTGCCTTAACTCTCCCTGCCTTCCTAGATCCAATCAGTGTTTTGGTTTCATCCACATACGCTTGTGAATCTTTGTTCTCAGTGATGAATTTTGTTAAGTCTTGTAATAGGAGTAGCCTGACGGATGAAAGTAGTAGCTCGTGAATATCTCTGAAGGTCACAAAATATATACCTGATGTAAAATCTCTGTCATCAGATGCAGCAGCAAAAGTCCCACTGATAATATCAAACGGAGTCATAAAGTTTTCTGTTGGACTATCAGTGTACATGTATACATTAAAAAATAAGTGTATTTTTCATCATCATATACTGTGTTTTTGTCGCTGGAATGAATTTTATTATTTCTTTAAGATTCTTCACATACATACACCTTAAGAGATATCAAGTAGGCATAACATGTTCTCAAAAAATTAGGGTTGACACGCAGAAGAATTTTGAGTCAGAGATTTTGCTGGTTTTGGCATGCACTCACAAAAAGTTTGCCCACCTCTGCTCTAGGTAATTGAACAATCATATTTACTAAAAGGAATATCTCTGTCTATTGACTGTTCTCTACAGTATGTCTGTGGCTTAGGATTATATTTAATAAACCCAAAATTTAATGATGCCTGAAGCTCCATAGACAGTGTTACATAAGCTATGGTATAAAATGGAGAGAACTAAAATCCTCCTGCTCTGTGAAGGGATAATCTCTCACTTGGAGATCTGTCTACTCTTGGTCAGAGAGTACGTGTCCTACACAGGAGGGAGGGACTTAGAGAGTGGTGCTCGATGTCCCACTTCTCCCAATTTTGTTTGTCCCTCCCAATTTCCTTTAAGATTACAAACAGGCAAGGGTTTTATATATGTGAATCAGATTTGAAAATATGATCCCTTGTGTTAGCTCAAAAAGAGAGTTTTAAAAAGAACCAAAATGCATGCTTAGCAATACATTTCTCCAAATAACAGGTGTGATTTAAAAGTGCAAGGGAAATAAATATTTATGTAGAAATTACCATGTGCCAGGTGCTTTCCTTATGTTATTTTCTTATACTACCTACCATGCAAGGTAGGTAGAATAATTTCCATTTTTATGTAAAATTAATAGGACTTTTTTTTAATGTGCAATCTTACTCAGCTGCTAAGTCAGGGATCTGGCATTTTAACTTAGGTCCAATTCTCCACTATTTACTGTTGCCTTCTAGGAGGAAGTTAAGTGTCTGATCTCTTTGTCCGTGGGTTGATTTCGAGAACTAGTTCTCTACTTTAGAATCTGATGGGGAAATCCCAAATGTGTTAGGAAGCAATGCTTTGTAGGTTTTGCAGTCCTCTACTAATCACCTTCTAAGCTCCATCTGCCCAAGGAGCAACTCACTGCCTTTGGTTAGATGTCCAGCACTAGGTTAAGACTCAGGAAGATGAAATGATTCTCCATCTAATAGAAGTCCTTTTGATGTCAGTCAGCACCCACTCTAGAAAAGCCACTTTTATTTACCCTTTGACATCTATTTCATTTTACACCAAAAAGAAAAAAATAAATAATCCTCATGACTTTTAATGAAATTGATATGGGTTTTGCCCTGGTCGTAGGTCAAAATTGTAAGAAGTCATCTATAAAACTTTTGAAAGAGTTTGAATGAAATGACTCCAACTTCTTCACCTAAAAATATAGTGAATTTCTGTGCTCCATAGGTAGAAATTTTTCTTCCATTTGACATATGATCCTAGGGGATTTATAATGCTTCTGTAGAAAAAAAAAAAAGAATTCTAGAGAGGTTAAGATGATGAATGATTATAAATAACAGAGTTCTCTTCTTTTGATGTTTTCCCCAGTTATAACTAATTCTGAAATAATAAATATTTCTGGGAACAGAAGGGCAGTTGAAGAGTAGGCGCAGGTGGGAGTATGTCATGTTATACAACTCCAGGATTCATCTGCACGTGTGCATTAGGCCACAGAACAGAAATCCCCAGGTGAGCAGACAGAATCAATCCATAAGCAAGGTCATGTGGCCCACATTTTTATAATCACACTTAAAATATATAACTCATAGGAACAAAGATAATTATCGTGTTGCTCCTAGATTTTCATTATTTTTATAACATTCACTGAGCCTCTGTGTTTAAAAAAAAGAAAAAAGGAAGAAAAATCACACAGTCAACATATCACAAACGGAAGAAAGTCTAAAGCATAAGTGATTAAAAATATATCACTCCTGGATGATTTGGTCTAGGCACTTTGAGAAGAAACATTTCTAATTTGGCAAATATGCTGCTGTTACTGTGTTTTGCATAAATTAATAGTGATGTGCTAGTTATTAAAAACAAGTTGGTTTTATTATTGATATGATTCTTCTATTTTGGAAAGTGGTAAGAAAAGAAGTTCTTGATTCAACAGCCTTCTGTCCCAATGAAGCAGTTGTTCTCAACCTGTGGGTCGCGACCCCTTTGGGGGTTGAACGACCCTTTCACAGGGGTCGCCTAAGACCATCAGAAAACACATATATAATTACATACTGTTTTTGTGATTAATCACTATGCTTTAATTATGTTCAATTTGTAACAATGAAAATACGTCCTGCATATCAGATATTTACATTACGATTCATAACAGTAGCAAAATTACAGTTATGAAGTAGCAACAAAAATAATTTTATGGTTGGGGGTCACCACAACATGAGGCACTGTATTAAAGGGTCGCGGCATTAGGAAGGTTGAGAACCACTGCAATGAAGGGATGCGTTTTCCTGATGAAAATTGTTTTAGTAATATCACAGTAAATTCATTATCATGGCATGTATGCCTTGCTTTTATAAATTGAAGAAGAAAGCCTCTCTGAGGTCCAGAGATTGAGAATAGCACTATAACGGCAGATACACAGGTTTCTGCTTATAGTTACTCATCTTCTATAGCCTTTTTCCTTATATGGACCCTTAAAGTGTGATATTTGCCTCAAAATGTTTTTCTCTAATTCATTCTGAATGTTTATATGCCAAATTATAAAGTGATGGAGGGATGATACATTGCCCATTTTGCCAAATGCCTTTTTCCTTATTCCCTAACTTTATTGCTGCTTCTATTCCTACTCAAAACTAAAATTAGTTATACTATTGATTTCACATAAAAACCAACAAACAGATAATCAGCTCTTCCCAATGCTTTTCTGGGGACCCATCTTATAGCAGGACCTTTTTTTGCTGTGGAAAATTGACACATGTGCTCAAAAAAGAGTTTCTATCTGAGCTGTCTGGTTTAAATAGAACAGTTCAGAGACCATAAAGAGAGGGACAAAGAAGGAGAATAATGGAATAGGTGTTTTATTATATCGAGTATGAGTAATACTACTCATATTTTACATAAGAAAAACAAGCAAAAAACCTTTATGTTTCTAATGTACAAGTCAAAGGAGTCTCTCCTCTCCCATCCAACATTGCTTCATTCTCTCTAAAAATTTTTTGTTGAAATTCAGCTAGTCTAAAATTAATTAATCGTTCCCCTATAGCCTCCTTCCTTCCCAGTTATTCTGATCCAGTGAAGGCATAGCCATTGACTCAGCCAACAGATCAGGAAATCTCTACTTTCTCTCTGATTCCTCCTTCATATGTAACAACCAATCACCAACTAAGTCCACCGGTTCTCACTCCTGTGTGGCTCATTTATACTTCTCCTTTTACCCACAATGCATCAACTGCCTTTCAAATCCCATCAATTTCTCACCTGGACAAAAGCAGCCTATAAACAGGTAACTTTGTATTCCTAATCATTCCTTGCCTTAGTGTTAAGAATACTTTTTCTGCAGTTATATTCTGTTATGCCCTGTTTAAAATAATTTAGAAGTATTAGGGCATCTGCCTAAAGTGCAAGTGTCTTATATGTTGCACATTATCTTCTGGGATTTTCCTACACCAACAGGCTCCATTGCTTGGAGAAAATATCACTCTTAATTGGCTTATTTTCTAGCAAATGAACACTGTGAATTTAAAAAAATATATTTCACTCAATTTCAGCCTATCCATCATAGGTTATATGAACATGTTTTGGGACTCTAAGACTTTCATTCAAAAGGTCGGGATATGGGCCTTGGCCTGTTTGGCTCAGTAAATAGAGCATCAGATTGTGGACTGAAGGGTCCCAGGTTCAATTCAGGTCAAGGGTACATGCCTGGGTTGCAGGCTCAACCCCTAGTAGGGGCATGCAGGAGGCAGCCGATCAATGATTCTCTCTCATCATTGATATTTCCATCTCTCTCTCCCTCTCCCTTCCTCTCTGAAATCAATAAAAATACATATATATATAAAAAAAAAAACAGAGGTCGGGATTTGGGAAACAATACCTGTGAAGACTGAGTTGGGCAGAGGGAGAGGTTGAATTGTGAAACTGTTACAATAGAATCTTGGCCAATCTTTGATGCTCAGATTCTCTTTAATTTTTTTTTTCCTGATGGAGGTGAGGGGCCAGGCTTTTGCTGAAGCAAGCTTTGATGCTCAGATTCTCTTTAATTTTTTTTTCCTGATGGAGGTGAGGGGCCAGGCTTTTGCACCTCCACATGCACTAATCATTAGCTATCGGCTGCCTCTGTGGAGGTCAGACCTGAATGAACTAGCTTCCTTTCAGTGACAGAAATTCCTAGAAAAACATTTAGCTTGGAGTCATCAGCTGCCAATACTAACAGCAGCTTGAAAAATAAGGACCTAGGTCCCGGAGGGGCATGTGGGTAGAGCATCCAAGTGGCCCACTACCTTTAACCAGGATTTATTTATTTATTTCAGCAGTTACTGTGATTTAAGTGGTTCCTAGAATGAGAGCCAAATTCTAAATTTAAAATGAGGGTAAATGCTCAAGAGGATCATTCTGAAGCCTCTACAGTTTGAACATAATTTCCAACACATTCTAAAACATTAAGAAAATAAAAGTTAAAATTGAAGAAAGAATTCATTCATGTCCAGCTGTGTTGACTTCAGGAGGTAGGTTATTAATAAGGTTGATCTCCAGATTTACTCCCCCCGCCCCCCATGATTTCTATAAATGTAGAATGAAAATTTGGGCTTTCAAGAACACTTGAGAAACTGAAATATCCTTGTCCTTGGTCAATCTCATTAATGTCACATACCCCCATTATTGCTCTCTACAAGATAGTTTCTGCCATGGTTGATGTTACATTTAAATTATAGAAATTGATCAAAATGTTAAAGTGTATTTTGACTTCACTTTTTTGGGCTAAAATATTGTCTTATATGTACAAAAAAATATGATAGATTGGTGGTGGAGGTGATGATGATTATGCCCCATTGAATACCATGCAATTTGGGTTCAGGTAGAATTATTTACTACCACACACATATCATAAGTCAAGCATACCTACAAACAAAGAATGTGGAGAATTGTCTCAAAATGATTGTGTGAAACACAATGTGAATGAATCCCTCCTCGACATACACACATTTCTCCACAAAGAGGAAATGAATAGTCAGTTGCCTTATAGAGTAACTGCCATAGGAAAAAGAAAGATTCCTTAGAGTCTGCATGTAAAGATAGCTGCTAATGAAAATGAGTTTAATAAAGGCGCAGCAAGGGAATTTCAAAAGCAAAATGAGTATGCAGAATTTTTAAAGTACTGAGATCACAGCTGACATGATATTCTCAAATTTTTAACTAAGGACAAAAAGATACTTACTTTTTAATCTCTACAAAGAATAACAATCACAATAAAACCTATATACATATTTTAATATATTTTTATTTATTCAGGGAGGAAGGTAAACAGAGAAACAGAAACATCAATGATGAGAGAGAATCATTGATTGGCTGCCTCCTGTATGGTTCCCACTGGGGATCAAGCCTGCAACCCAGGCATGTGCCCTTGACCAAATTAAACCCAGGATCCTTCAGTCCACTTGCCAATGCTCTATCCACTGAGTCAAACCAGCTAGGGCAAACCTATATATTTTTAAGCAATATATAGCTTCTATCTTTTGTTTCTTCTTTAGCCTGTTCAAACAAAGCTGGCTAAAGCTGTTCAGACAAAAATAACCAATAATGATCTAATTTGCAAGTCCAATGAACTTTTCTCCATCTTAACCTTATTTTATCTCTCTACTGATTTCAACACTATGCCTGCACACATATATACTAGTATGTGTATTTTTGGAAGGTTATTTACTGGAACTGAACCCACAATATCTCTGAGGTACACCTATATAAAGCCAATAAACTAGCACAGATGATCACTCCAATTCCCAGATAAATTTAGAACAAACTATGTGTGACTAGTTACCATTTATCTTCAGAACATATAGATAATGGGTTGTATCTGCTTGCTTATAAAAGAGTAAGTGTTCTGTCTTCTTTTTTTTTTACTTTTTTAAACATCTTTTTCTTTATTGATTAAGGCATTACATATGTGTCCTTATCCACCCATTGCCCCCCACCACCCCTGCTCATACCCTCACCCCCTAGTGTCTGTGTCCTTTGGTTATGCTTATATACATGCATACAAGTCCTTTCAAAATATACCTGTATTTTTATTGGGGCTTTGTTTGCTTGTTTTTAGTTAAAGTTGGAGCCTTTATTTAACCACACATGTTAAAAATTACTAAAGCTAATATATTTTAATTGTATTACAATACATGCATGTATTTGAAAGAACACATAACAACGGGACTTTAAATTTTAACTTAAATTGTGTACCATGAGCATGTTTTACTTCCATAATTAAAAAGCAACCCAAACAGATTTCAAACCCTGGAAAAAGGTCATAAGCCCATGGTCTCCTCTGAGGACTAGACTGGTTTATTGCTCAATTAAGTTTGAGCTGACCCTCACATCGTTTGTGATTGGATCAGAGTTTCAAAGAAGGCTATACCACAGTCAGTAATGAAAAGAGAGAAAGCTACTAGATGTGATGTTATATACCCAGAAGTTCATATTCACACTATGGATCACTGACCAAAGGCCACAAAATTTCCAAATTGAAATCATGAATGAGAAGAAAAGTTAGCCGCTGACTGAGGCACCTTTGTCTTGATTCACGGCTGCCCATGCTCTCTGGTTTGATGTGCTTCAGCAATGTTATTCTGGGTTAGTTACTAGGCAACTCTGTGAGTCATGGGAGAGAACTTAGCAGCAATATCATCTGTGTCATCTTTCAATAGACTTAACACAATAGCTAAATGCCTTCCACAAAGACCCATGTCACACATCAGGAAGCTGGCTTTATATTATATAACTCATAATTGGCTTTCATGTCATTTCATAAATAAATATTAATATAATTACGGAAATAAATGGCATACTAAAAGGGAATCAACACTAAGGAGTATGAAGTAAAAATAAATAGAAATTCCTGAAGGCAGATGGTCAATAAATACACCACCTTTGGAAGATTATTGTCTCTTTCAGGTCTCCAGGATACAGCTTGGGAGATCAGTAACTGTCTTCAGTGCACTGAAATAATCAACTTAATTCTTCCCTTCTTGGTGCTTCACACAATATATTTTGTTATCTTGGTGGAGACAAAAGCCTTCTCTCTATTACTTTTAAGCAGACTCAATTATTCTTTTGGCTTAAAGCTTTATAGCATCCTAAAATAGAAAAGTTATTAGGAGTGTAGGTGTTGGGCCTGAGAGAGAGCAGGTGGGTAATGAAGGAAATAAAAGCAAATTTTTCATAAGCAGATATTCAACTTTCCAGTGAACGGTGCCTAATCAATGAGCCACAAGTCAGGAACTTTCAACATTTCATTCTGCTCCTTTGTCTAGATCAATTTCTTCCACTACAGATACCTACCATCATCTAGCTATTTATGGTGAAAATAATACTCATCTCCTCCATTTCCCTTTATCAGGGCCAGCTTCATGGGTGTGTGTTCTGTATAGTTGCACAGGGTTCCATTCATAGAAGAGCTCACACTTGGTTAAATGCTTTGATGGCACCATTTGAAATTCTTAATAATTTATGAACAATTTTGCCCTGGGTTTTCATTTTGTGCCCTGGGCCCCGCAACTTATTTAGCCAGCCTATATTTCATTTATTGCATAAAAATAGCCAACAACCCTATTCTACCTCTTAAAGTAACCTAAAAACTTATCAGTTCTATATCCCATTTTCATGGTTCAGGCATTCAGTACAGGAAACTCATTGTGACAAGGACTTTAGAAAAAGTGTCTTCTTGAAAAGGAACAGTCGTGAGTAGGAACTGGCAAAGAAGAGTAGGGGAAAGAACATTCTAAGTAGTAGAAATAGCTGTGGGTAGTTATGAGGTGGGAAAGGGGATGGAAGCTGGACAGAGAAAGGCTCAGTGATCCTGATGTTTTCCCTCTATTCCTTCCCCTGTTCTCAGTCTCCACCTGAACGTTATCCAGGTCTAGGACCTCTGGTTAGAATTCCTCATTCCTGGGCCCATGTACCTCTGGATCTAAGTGAGCTTTTATTATTGATTTTAATCTGTGGCACTGTCTGTTATAAACAAATTGGTACTTATCCTTGGAAACACTATACATCTCAACACTCCACTGTTAAGCTTATCATACCTCCTGGAGTAGGGGGAGGAGGTCAGATAAAGCTACACCTTTTAGCATTTTTATGCACATTTTTCATAATCACCAATCTATGTATCTCTATGCCTTTGCATGGGCTGCTCTCCTGACCTGTAACTCCCCACATACACAAGTCCCCAAGGTGTTTAGCCAGCAAATTTCTACCCAACCACTATCTTCTTGGAAAGATGAACTTGTGGTTAGAGTCACCCCTGCCTCTTCTATATTGATGTAGCTGGTTTGCACATTTCCATTATAAAACCAGCCACATGTTTTAGATGGTTAGAGGGATGAAGAAAGAGGGAAGAAACAAGAGTTCTGTACTCCTATGGAGTCTACAAATTAGCAAGTGAAGGCATTAGAACTGGAATTACTGTAGCCACCAAAGACAGCTCTCCTATGTCTCAATTTGCCCTACATCTTTTCTCCACCAGAAATCATCAGGGCTTCCTGAAATGAGTTGAAGCCAGTCTGAATTGTGCAAACATTTCTCGGGAGAAAAGCCTAAGTGCTCTCCTTCCAGCCCTGTGAGAGAAAATTAACCAGAAGTCAGCGAGATCAGCCATCCCTAGCAAGAAGAATAATTTTTCCAACTACTTTAGTTTGACAGTAGTTGCTCTTTGTTCATTCTAAATTCCTGGGCTCATGGGGACCTGAGTATACTGCCCCAATTGCAGGAAATTTTCTTAACAAATGTCAAGTTATATCTCATATTAAAATCTAATTATTTCACATTCTAGTTTATAAATAAGTCCCTCTATGATTCTTAATGTCTCTATGATTCTTAATGTAAGTTCTTAATTGAAACTATCTCTAATATTTAAATAAAACAGATTTTCTAGTCCTGCAAACTTGGGATCCTGTTTCTGGACCCACAGTGGTCCACCAAAAATCTCTCTTTCTCAAGATATCTCATTACTAGTAACTACAGTTTAATCGTATTTAACTATAGAGAGTTGCTAAAAGAATTTTAATTTAAATCATTTCCTTACTTTTAAGTTAAATATAACTAAAGAATTGAATTGACAACTGAATGAAATTTTCTGGAAGAATGGTCAATGTTATTCCCTCCGTACTAAAGACATTTTTCACAAAGTCTACCAAGAGCATCATTTAATAATTGCAGAACTTCCTTGAATTAGTTTCATTTTCAAATGCAAACAGGAGTTTTCTTATTCCCAAAACTCTGTTTAACTTCAGCATGCCAAATAGCAAATTATTCTCACCTCTGGGTAAAAAGACAGGATGAGCAGTGGAAAATTCATTAACTTGTTCTTTTTTAAGTTCTTCAAGGTAAGATTACATAAAGCTGCCTGAAGATGGTATAACTTGACATAAGGTTGAAAATGTATTTAACAAATGAGTATAAAATCCCTTTTTTGTCTATTCAAAGTTTATATTGGATATTTTTGCTTCTCTGAGTTTTCTCTGTCTCTCAATTTTTTTTTAGAGTTTAAACATGCCAACCTACAATATCTTTCAGAAGGCTATTGTCCTAAATAATGTTTTATTTATGAATGGTTGATTACTCTGTCTATATGTTTCCCTCTGGGACTTCTTAAAACCTGAAAGAGAGGGTTTGGAGAGGTCTCAGGTTAGTCAACATGCAGAGATCTGGGGAGAGTAGCATGCTTAAAGAATTCTTGGACACCTTGCTGGTGTTGAGAATTTTTGTTGGTGTGGGAAACTGCCCAACCCACATTGAAAATTAGGTCTCAGAACACAAAAAGACTTTGTGATAGGACAATAAGTCAAAAATAATCTGAATAATATTAATACCTTATATTGGTGAATTACTTAGTTGATAAAATTATATTCATATAATTTTCTAATTTATGCCTAATAATTTTAAGAAGGTCTCTGGTCACCGATTTCAGTATGTGTGGGTTTTCTCCACGCCACCAAACAATTCTCCTACCCCAGCTGGGTGTGCTGCAATTCAACTCTCAATTCTGACACTACACAGACGTATAGCATCAAGTACTCAGGTTAAGGGCTCAGTCCTACAATACTGTCCCACCCACCCCCCTACTTCAGCTGCCAATTACAAGTCCAGGAGGAGTGGGGAGAAATAGATTACAAAGAAGCAAGAAGAAACTTTTGGTAGTGATTAGTATTTCCTACCCTTCTTGTGGTGATAGTTTTATGGGTATACTAGAGGCCCAGTGCATGAAATTCATGCACAGATAGAGTACCTAGTGGCTGTTGGCTGCTGGCTGGGGCCTCCCTTCCCCTGGCTCTCTGCCACTGCCATCAGCCAGGACGGGACTGGGCCAGGCTGAGGTGCCTCGGGCGGTGGGCCGGCCAGTCCCGCCCCCTGGTCAAACTCCCAGTCTAACTCCTGCTCAAATTCCCAGTTGAGGGGACAATTTGCACATTAGGCTTTTATTATATAGGATAGATAAGTCAAAAGACATTAAATTATTTAATTTAAACGTATACAGTTTGATGTATGTCAATTTTATCTCCATTTTTAAAAGCCTTTGTACCTTACAAAGTTTTATCTATGGAATATTTTGCATACACATTCTTGAGAGTTTGTTTACCAGGGACTGTATCTTCTGAGACTCCCAGTCAGTTGCAGAAGATAATGTTCTTACTTGTAGTTGCCTCTTCTTCAGTCAGTAATGAGTAGCTTTTCTCTCCAAATCAAAGCTACTGTTCAATAAAATTATGCTTATAGATGAGAGATGAGAGATAGATAGATGATAGATAGATAGATAGATAGATAGATAGATAGATAGATAGATAGATAATAGATAGATTTGGACTGAGAATGTTAATATTGGGTCACTTAGTTATTATTCTCAACATTTACATAAACTATCTACTGTTGCCTTTCAGTGGGAACAAATTATTCACCCTGAGAGACAGTCAGGGTAACAGAACAACAAGCAATCAAGATTCCCCATTTCCTCACATTCATGTATTAAGTAACCATAGACAGATCCTTAACTTCTCTGAGTCTAGGTCACTTACTAAAAGTTGTCAGGACAATAATTCCTGTCAGAAACATTGTTAAAGCAAGTGATTGTTAGAAATATTCCAGTTCAAACAAACATGACATGCTATCTATTACCAAAATTTAAGACCAGACTTTTTAATAAGTCAAGATCACACAAGCAATGATTTTTAAAGTAGCTTGCAATAAACACAATAATTAAGTACAGATCTATAGAAAATACCTTCATTTTGGAAACCTATTCTTGAAAGACTAGTTTCTTTTAAAGTCTATTGTTATGCACCTTTCAATTAAATTATCTATGGAATATATGCATTTAAAAAAATAGTAATTTAGAAAGTTTCCTTGGTAATATTTTTCCCTAAAATCACCATTCTAACCAGAACACACACATATATTTAGCAAAACTTTCAGTTGATATTCATGGATTTAATAGCATTTTGAGGCAGTAAGGGACTTTAAAGATCATGCTGTTTTAATTTATATAGCAGAATTTGATGTAATGTTCTAATCTAAAGAGAATTCATATAGAAATAAAAAAACCTTATTTGTCCTGAAGAGATGTTCAGGTAAGATGTTCAGTTCTCTGAAATAATGAATTATCTTCATGAAATTATCAAAAAAGACCTGTTCTTGTGGCCATATCTATCCATTCAACAGAGCTTCACATTTAACATATGTAATTTGTTATTATATCTGACCAAATACACCGGATAGGTTCTAAAGGCATATTTTTACTTCTGTCATTGTGAATAATATAAGTCCCATCCATTGTTATCTATGAGAACAGAGAGCTATCACCCATATCAATCTTATGCAGGCAAATAATCTTTCAAACTAACTCTGCTTTGTATCCACAACTATGTCATGTGTTTCCTGGAAGCTATTAGCAGTTAAAATATTTTATTCTGTCACATTGGGAAAACCATTTAATACAATCACTAAATGTATCAATGGGCAGCAAAATACCAAGATTGAAAGCTAGTTCAATTTTTTTCAAGGATATACTTATATTTCTGATTAGTGACTTTAACCTGACCAGCGTTTAATGCCTTAGTGGGCTGAAGAGAAATAAAGTAATCATGTATAACTATTAATTGCTCTATTACTTTCAAGAAATAGAAAAATCAAGTTTCTTGAATCACTATTTCTCATAAATTTTGTTCAGCCAGAAAAGTCAGAAAAGTCTAGCACAAATTCAATATATATAACACAAGGTCAGTTTTTATTATGTATGTTACTTATTTCCTAATCCCTTAGAAATGTCCTTGCTTTATCCTGCCTCACTTACTCAGAGCATCACTGATTTGTAGAATGGTAGAGCAAAAAATCCTCAGCTATAACAAAGTCTATGACTATTTCAAGCAAGTATTTTTTCATGAACTACTTTCATAAGAAACTTCAATGTGCTTTTTCAAAGAATGCAGAGTCCTAGGCCTCACTTTACTAGGGAAGATATTCAGGAATATGCTATAGTAATAAGTTTATCATACAATTTTCAGGTACCTTAAATGCTTAAGGTTCTGTGCCCACCTATTTCAGAGAACTCCCTATGAAAATATAGAGAACATCATCTATTTTAGGACTGAACAACCTCAGAGACATTTTTTTAATTATCTAAATCAGTCTCCTAATTCCATCCCCATCCCCAACTCTCTAACCTAGTATTCTGTTTTTCCCTCCACAGCAATTATTCTTAACAACTCTTTTCTAACCAAAAGCTAAGTTCCATGAGAGTAGAGATATGGTTGGTTTAATCACCTATATCTTCAGTGCCCAGTAGAATAAGAACTCAGAAAATAGTTATTTATTGAACCAATGAATGAATAAACACAAAAGACCTTCAGGACTGATTGAGCATAACTGAAATGACATTCTAGTAATATGCACTTTATTATGGAGTTAAATTATATATGCATGTGTATATGTGTGTATTTATGCATATATCTCCAATTATAAATGATATCTTCACTTTATGGACGAGAACATTGAAATTTAAAACAGCCTCATGTGATTAATTCAGTGAAAGATGGCAGCCTTCTGGGTGTCATTCCAACTGAGGATCTATTCTGCAATAGACTCCCTACTCATCACTCATCACTCATCACTCATCACTTCAGGGAGAAGGGTGACCTCAGTGCCCCTTTCACAGATTCAAAAACAGAAATATGAAAATGTGGTCATTTATGAGAGGAACACAATCAGCAAACAACAGAGAAATAAAGAACACACATTTCACATGGTGATCAAATGCTATTCATTCCCCCAAACACTAGCATAACGCCTCACTAATTCATGGAACTGCTTTGCAGACTTCCAGCACCGCTGCGAAATCCCACCACACTTTCTTTCCGGAGCCAATATGACAATCATGTATTTTCTGCCACATATTGTTATTTAACATATGGTGTTCTCCATAAACAAATTATAAGCTACTTCAGGGACAAGCAGTGCATTTTACTTATTGAAATGTTACTTTTCCTACCCACTAGAATTTAAACAATGTTGTTTGTAGTTGGCTTTCAATAAATATTTGTTGAACAAATGAATTAATAAATGGACTGCATCGGGTTCAGCACAGCCAGAAGAAGCACAAACCACAGAGCAGATCATCCAGAAAAAAAGAGCTCTTAAAAATGAGAGAGATCTATTTCCTTGCTCCTAAATTATGCAACTAAATTAGGCTAATTAATTATAATTAGACTGAAAAGACTATCTCTACTCAAAACTATATTTTACTTTCTGTTTTAATTTCCCTAGGTTAATGCTGTTCAAATAAAATCTCTATTCTTGACTGCAGCAAACTTACAGGGACAACATGCAAAATGTCTCATATTCATACAACTTCGTAATAATAATAATTAAATCTTCTCCACATTTCTAAAACTCATACTTACATAATTTCCATAGGACTCATTTTAAAATAAAGTTTCTTGAGAGCTGAGAAGGCTTATCTTAAGTTAAATAGAAAAGGCCCAAGGCCTCAGGCACAGAGTAAAACTTGTCTCTGTAGACATGTTGCTGTCTGCATTTCCGGGTACATATGCATAATCTAGAACACTGTGTTAACATATATTTGAGGCCAATGGGAACTTCTTCAGCACCCCTTGTGAGTTTATGTATTTTACTGAAAGGCACTAGGCCTTAATTTTTGTAGTCATGAGCCAATTTAAGGACACATTGACAATTGCAAATTCCTCCATGGCAAATGGCACCCATACACAATTTTTTTTTAAATGCAATTTGTGGAAATTTTCTGATTTTTTTGACATTCAAGTCAATACTTCCACTCCACTTTAGGAAAGCCATTCGTTTATAATTGCTAAATAAGGGTGGTTCAACATGTTCAGTTGGAGGCCAAATGGGCCCTATTTTGAATTCTGCCTTTTGTCTGGTCCCCTGTTTCTACCCGGGCAGACTGCTTTAGGGTTGCTGTAAGGCTCCCAACTCTGAACTGCACCTCATTTGTAGTATGTATCTGTATGTCTTGGTTCCCACTCACCAACATTCTTCTTTTTCTTCCATTGTTGCTTATGATCCAACATGACCCAAGTGCATGACTTTTTTGTTCACTGTTGAGGAGACAGAAGAAAAAAGCAATGTAGACAGGGATGGGGACCATGAGGGGAGAGGAATTAACCCTGGAACCTAACTAGGTGGAGTTACTAAGACAACCCAACCGGGTGGGGAAGGAAGGATGTGTGTGGAAGACATGAGCTTTAAAATATATGAATGTTACTAAGACAGGCAGTTTGCAGATAACCAATCAAAAGACAGTTAGGCATATAACCAATCCCACGAGTATTGCTAAGGCAAAATTCTTTGAAAGGACCAATCAGGAACTAACAAGCATATATACAAAAAAGCGTGTGCACTTCCTCTTCTATTTCCCAGGCAGACTAGGTTCTTGGATTAATGGCAGGAAATGCTCTCCCCGGTCCCCACGTGGCTTATGGCCAGTGGGACTCAACACATGGACTAACAGACCTTAATTCACATGGATGCTCTCAATAAACTTCGGTTCCAATAACAGTTTTTGTCCGTGACTTCATTCTTCAATTTTGCAAGACAACGAACTCAGACTCAAACCCCCACATTTTGGTTTCACTATGACAAACAAATTATTTACCTTGGGAATTTCAATCTCTTATTTATTTTCATTTTTAAGATTGTGTGTCAGTGATTGGTTAATGACTACATGCCAACCACTAAGGTTCCCTGGGTACAAAGTCCTACTATATCCCATGTAGGATAGCCAGAATAGGAATTTCTACTTCGTCTGAGAAAACTGGGAGTAAGGGGACATTTGCCTAACCACAGAAGAAAATATTATAGATGAGAGAAGGTTTCAACAGCAGATTCTCTTCAGCACAGAACATTTTTATTTTCAAAATGTCAAGGTTTTCTTTAAGTGACACTGAGAACAGCATTCATGCTTTTAAATTACTGGCTTTTCCCTGCCAGCAAAATGAATCCTCAAAGAAAATTAATTGCTTCACCACCAATGCCTTATCCCATCTGTTTGATTGCACTTACTTTACTATTGGAAAGTTCATATTTAGAAAAAGCTCATATTAAAACATAGCAATAAATTTTTGATGTTAAAATATTCTTGCCTCTATTGTCAAGTAGTTTGTAATTACTTGAAGATAAGTTCCCTTATTTTTCCCAAGCCTCTGTCTTTTAAAGCTCTCAGCTTTAAAAACATTATATTTTAATTTTCTTCTATGTCAGTTTTATTGATGAGTAAACACGAAAACCTTCATAATGAGGAAAGAATCTTAAGCTGCTTATATAGAGAAGGGCAAAAAAGAACTGATTCTAAGAGAGGGAAGGCATCTATCCTTCTTTTGATGTAGCCTGCACAGGATAAAAAGCATATATTTTCTTGCTTTGGGATACTGAAGTTCTGAGTTGATTTAGTAATAAACTATAAAAAGATATTTGGTACTTCATTCAGCACTCTAAGCTCCAGCTTTTCACCTGCAAGGTAGACATGCTCTAAAGCTTTGCTACAGAATGTTCAGCCTGTAAATCAAAACCCACAGGCCTCACTTGGGAGCTGGATGGAAACAGGGAATTTTAGGCCTCAAACCCTCCAAGGACCCCCAGAATCAGAATACACCTGTAATAAGGTCCCCAGGCAATTGGCATATACATTCAGCTTTGACAAACATCAATCAAGATGGTCTCACCAAGACCTAAGGGAAATCATACTGGAGGGGTGGGGTGGGAGGGGAGGAGGAAAAAAAGAAGAAAGCCCTTCTTGTATTTTTTCAAATCCTCCACCTATTTCACAGAAGTAATTACAGACCCAGGGTGTTTGTTTTTGGAATAGCACATGTGGCCACTTGTGCGTTCCATTAAGAAATCAAAGACATGATTTTACAAACAAAGATGTTATATAAAAAAGTACAGAAAAGAAGGAGTAGACTGAGTAAGTTTCTTTGAAAATTTGCCCATTTGTTTTCTGTGACAGGAGAAGATGAAAATAGATTGACTTCCCCAGAAAGATAACAGGGAAAATTTGCCTAAGAGCAGGCTATTGAAAATCAGATAGAAAAGCAATGAAGTAGAGCATCGACAGGTAACAAAAAAGCAAGCACAGTATGGAAAGGATGTTTATTGTCATGCCTGGGAATCTGTAGCACTGTCGTGAATCTCAAAATTGATTTTTCTTTTTTTCTGAGGCATCGGTGACTTGAATAAAACAAAATAAGAAGGCAAGAAACACCGGTAGTCTCAAGCTGGACTGAGATGCAGCAGCAGCTCTACTTGTCAACTGTGTTGCAAGCATCATAATATTAGGACGATGTCATTTGAAGGGAGAAATATAGTTTCCTTCCACTTGCTGACTCTCTCAAATGTCTATAAAGGTATAAAAGATGTTGGTAATAATGGAGCAAATGCATCTGAATTGGTCAGGGAAAATGTCCTTTCCCACATAGCTCAGAAAATCATAGCTATATTTTCATCAACTTTTTCAGATAGGATAATCCAGTTGGGTGCTATGGCCGCTTAGTAATTTTTTAAGAGAAGTGCTTTTTGCTGATTCTTTGGTTATATGCAGTCTATGGGTGTGTGAAGGAAATAATATTTCAAAAAGAAAGCAAACAAAGTGAGATGAAAAGGCATCTTTAAAAAGCAAAGGAGAAAGGTTGCTTCTTATCGGCAATCATTTCCATCAACACAGGTATCTGTGGTACATGGATGGATACAATGGATGGATATAGAAGATCTTGTCCTGGGACTGCATGGCAGGTTTACTTTCCTTGCTTACGCTGAGAAGTTTGGTAAAAAAAATATCATCAGCTATTTGAGCAAATCACACATCTTAGAAAAAGTTCTAATAAAAGAAAAGGTGGGAGTGGGGGACTAGTTTTGTTACATTCAGGCCAGGCTTTCCCCAGTAGCTCAGAAGTAGCAATGAAAGTGCTTGCACCACGCAAGGATGTTTTGAGAATATGGATTGTGAATGTCTAACAAGTCTGAAACATCCCCAGGGCAATTGTATAAAAACAAGTCAATGCTTTATTTTCTAATATGTTCAGTCACTTTTTGGAAGCCTTTTCAAGGACTGGTACAGCCTATTTGCATATGTAGAGGATTCAAAGGCACTATTTCTAATAGAAAAAGCAGAGGGTTCTGAGAGGTCATTCTGAAGAGTGTTTAAAAGGCACAATAGTAAGGGCTGCATAAGTTACTCTCTTTAAACCAGTGATGGCGAACCTATGACACGCACGTCAGAGGTGACACGTGAACTCATTTTTTTGGTTGATTTTTCTTTGTTAAATGGCCTTTAGATATATAAAATAAATATCAAAAATATAAGTCTTTGTTTTACAATGGTTGCAAATATCAAAAAATTTCTATATGTGACACGGCACCAGAGTTAAGTTAGGGTTTTTCAAAATGCTGACACGCCGAGCTCAAAAGGTTCGCCATCACTGCTTTAAACTGTAAATTTGGAGCAACTTTACACAAATAATGATATAGTCCCTAGAAATCAATTATTAAAAATATGTAAACATCAAACAACAATACCGGATACTTCCTTGTAAGCAACAAATCTTCATTAAGTCTTTTACATTGATTATAGTCACATGATTCATTTTGAACTCTTCTTAGCAATGTAAATTTAATGCATAATTTTGTGTAATGACTTTTTTTTTAATTACCACATAATCACGGGTGAAAAAAGCCTCCTCCATTTCGTCCATTTTATGAGGCTAAGCAACTAAATCTATAAAATAATTTATTCTGCTAGTTGCTTGGAAACCTTATTGTTGATATGACAACCCTGGCATAATAAATCAAATCATCACTTTCTTTCATTTGCATGTAGAACTCATATATTTTCAGAAGAAAAGAAGGCCTCTTTCTTTTTGTTATGCTACAGTGACATCTACAGAAAGGAATGAAGAAAATTGGGTGGAAAAAGAGCTTTCTTTCTTTTTAAGACTCTAACATGAAATAGATTAAAATTCAAAGCTTTAAGAAAAAAGTTTAATGTTTCCAACACAGAATATTTTATAAGTACCCGAAAAATCTCAGAGGGCCTAATTTATAGATGCTTAGAACTTGTGCTTCCTAAAAATCTAGCTCATAGCAATTTTTCCAGCAAAGTTAGTCATGGTAATTCCAAAAAGAAGTAATTATTTCCTTCATGAGGATCAGTGAATACTTGAATTTTTAAAAAATCAGCATTTGTAGTCAAGTATAAATAATCACTTATCTCTGCAGTTTCTTTTAAAATACTTCATCATACATTTTGCAATCTATTACTACAAATTCCTAAACATTCAAAAAAATTTTCATCCACTTTAAAATAATTTAAACAAGAAAATCTATGTGCTTAAGTGGAGGAGAGAGGACAATATGAGTAACCATCTTTGTATCAAATAAATTATAAATAAGACCCTTTACTTCTGATTTACCAAATATCTACCTTCTCTGACTACAAAGAGTAATTGTGATGAAAAATATTTCAATTCCTATTTGCTAGTATCCAAAAGTTAGTCTATCTACACCTCATTAAAAAGGACAAGAAGCCGAAACCGGTTTGGCTCAGTGGATAGAGCGTCGGCCTGCGGACTGAAAGGTCCCGGGTTCGATTCCGGTCAAGGGCATGTACCTTGGTTGCGGGCACATCCCCCGTAGGAGATGTGCAGGAGGAGACTGATTGATGTTTCTCTCTCAACAATGTTTCTAGCTCTCTATCTCTCTCCCTTCCTCTCTGTAAAAAATCAATAAAATATATTTAAAAAAAAAAAGGACAAGAAAAGAAATGATCCTCCTTTTTGGTCAGGGTCACTACCACAACAAAGATGTTCAAGAAATAAAAAAAGTCACTTTGAGCAGAATCTATTGAAACATCTCCCTTCCCACAGGGCTTCAACACATCCCATGACAAATTTCAACTTGATTTCTAAGCGACAGTAAGGTTATGTAAAGCAGTACAGCAAAGGCTTTTTTATTAGTAGAAAGAAATATTTCAGACATTTCCTGTCTTGAGTTCTTTCCCATTGACTATATTTCCTTTACAGAACAAATCAGGGGGAAAGAGAAGGAAGACATCATCCTATCATTGTCATCATTATCATCATCCTATTATGATGGAAGAGACTGTAACTTTATGCTATGGTAGGGACTTATCCCTCTAGAAACAGAATGGGGTAGTGAGGAGGCTGCTCAGTGTGGGGAGAGTTGGTTGAGAAATGAAAGAATTTCAATTCAAGAAAACAAATTAAATTAATTCAACTGACACTTATGAAACACCTGCTATGTACCAGACTCTGTGTTCACTGGCAAAGGTACAAAGAAAAATGGAAATGAGATATTATAAAACATGGACATTATTCCTTGGTGATGTCCTGAAGAACTCAGTACAGAGTTGTCTTAAAGATAGAGCCTTAGCTGGTTTTGCTCAGTGGATAGAGCATTGGCCGGGTTCAATTCTGGTCAAGGACATATGTCCGGGTTGGGGACTCAATCCCCAGTGGGGGCGTGCAGGAGGCAGCCAATCAGTTATTCTCTCTCATCATTAATGTTTCTATCCTTCTCCTTCTCCCTCTCTGAAATCAATAAAAATATATATATATTTTTAAAAAGATAGATAGGTAAATAGATACATGGATAGATGGATGAATAGATAAGAACTTTTTTTCTCCACAAAAATGCATTTATTTTTGGATTTTGGATTTAGTGTTTAGCTTTGTAGGAACATATTTAATTCGTAGAAAAAGATATGATTCCTATTGTTTTATCATTTTTAAATGCACAGAATTGGTATTCACCAGGAAGAATATTGGTTCACTAAAAGCAACACCCTCAATTTTCTTCCCCTGGCAGCACACATTTCAAAAGGACATGATTTAAGATGTTAGAGACTCTTACTTTTGAAGAAAATCCCTTAATCCTGCCTTCATCTAAGAGGCACTATGCTCATTCAAGTAAATCCCTCTGGAGCATTCTGCACACTGTGGAAAGAAGTCCCCATTCACAGGGCTTCTCCACTCACATTTCGCATGGGCCGCAGCAAAGATCCCAATGCAACCTCAAAGGAAATGCTAGTGAAAATATTAAATGAAGCAAGAATAATGGAACCTTGATAAGTATTGAAGCTGGAGATGGATACTGAGAGGTCCATTATATTGCAGTGTTCATTCTACTCTGAAAAGTTTTTTTAAAAAAAACATTAATTTCACAAAGTCACTAAGATTCTGACTATATGACAGTCAATCTACATCACTAGTCATTAAAAACCTGTTTACAAGAAATTCATATCTTTTTTTATTCAAATATGACTAGATAATACATCTAAACTGAGATCCTAGGACAAGTTTATACCTGTGAGAGAGGAGCTGGTAAACCGTGCAAAAACTTGGAATTATCTATGTGACTGAACTTCTCTTATTTCTATAACTATCCAACAAACCCCAGAAAATGGGCTCTAGGGGTCCTGGGAGCCTACGTTGGGCTTGGCACAGGTATACAGCAGATCAAGACCTAGGAGAATCTGACAGATATAAAACAAACAAAATCAAAATTTTAAATTTAAAAATTTTCCCAAACCTGCTTGTGTTGGCCTTGTCCTCATTGACTATATTTAGACCTTTTATTCCCTTCTTTCTTCATGTCTGCTTTTTCCAGAACCCTGGTTGACCAGGTATTCTGACTCTTGGCCTCCTATTTCATTTCTAGTTTATGCACTGACCCTTCATCCTTGCTTCACACCTGAATTTTCTATTCCTCATGAGGTCTCTGGAGCTTTCTTCTCCAAACTGCCTCCTTTTGCATTTCTGTGGAGTGAGGCCCTGCCCTCCTGGCTCTGCCCCACCCCTGGCTCAGGCCACAGTGTGGGGCTCCACTGGTGGTTGCCCAAGTCAGCAACCTAAACAAACACTGGGGGTACAAGTCATCTTCTCACCTTTGCCCTATACATTGTTGGCAGTCAGCAAATCCTGCTAAATATCAGAACTTCAATTGTGATGCAAAAAGTCCATGTTAGTGATATTTTGTAGATATCCAAAGCATCAGATATGAGCTTTGAAACACATAACAAATGCAAGTTACCAACAGCAGACATTGTGTTAAAGCCACTTTTGAAGAGTTCCTATTTGATTGGTGAAATGGTTATGGCCTCTGATTTTACTTGGTTATTCCTCAGGTCGAGGTTTAAAATATAGAAGAACTCCATGACTGTTAGTTTGGATTCTGGAATTCATTCATACAGTCATTCATATACATACTTAGTGACAATTATCTGCCAGGCCTTGTGGGCTGGGCTTCCTTGGATGACAAGGTGAGCAAGATGATGTTGAAGGAGCTTTCTGTCTTACAGGAGGTGCCAAATAACTCTAATAAAAATGGACATCTGGTATATACTTGAAAAAAAAGGTAAATACTATGAAGGAAGATTATAAGGAGCCATAAAACTGGAGTAAGAGGATTCGGTCTTATCTGAGGTCATTTGAAAGGGAAGGGCTTTCTAGGGAAAATGACATTTTGGTGAGATTTGAAAGGTGAGTGGGTTTTTATTAGTTAGGAAGAAAGATTGTGAGTAGGAGAGAAATTTTCCTGGCAGGGGAGATTAGCATATGGAAAGGCTCTGAAGGAATAATATGCCTTTGAGGAATGTAAATAAAACCAGGGTATCTGGGATGCCAAAGATGAAGAGTATGTCTTTGAAGGAATACAAATTCCTCTTCACTATGGCTATAAAAATGATGGTGTGATCAAAGACGCATTGGTTGCATACAACCAGTGACTGTGCATAGTTACTGAATGTTTAAATAGCTCTCCTACTCTATCATTTAGCAGTACAGCAGGTTGAATGATGTCACCTAATTTTCTTTGTCAATGAGAAAATAATTTTCTCCTGTTCCCTTTGTTACTGATTTTCAAAATCACCTTGAACTGACTGAGGAATATTTACTCTGTGTACCACTTAATAGTAAGCAACAAGTTCTCTCCTTGTCAATATCTGCTCACTTACCCCCTACAGGTTCTTTGATTTTTTGCCAAGACTTTCAGCATTTTAGTCATTGAAGTAAAATTGATCATTTTACAGACAGCTTAAGTGATAATTATATTAGCTAATGATATTTTTCTCCTTACTTAATGTCAATAACGGTAATAAGTACTTTATTGAGTGAACTTCTCACAGCCAGAACTGGAACCTAGGTTTTCTGATGGTCAGTTCAGTGGGCTTACTACCACACCATGCTCCTCTCTGCACCATTAATCATCGTGAGATGCACTTTTCATATCTCATAGAGTAGGAACATGTATGAGACCTAGGGATTTGTTTAGGACCCACCTGTGTGATGTCAGGTATAAAGCAGAGGGCCATAAGTGTAGACTTACTAGTGAGGAAGTCTTCTGTGAGCAGGGCAGCTGGCTACGGCATTCTAAACTTAAAAATTCTCTCCCTCTTCTCTGAATACAATAAAAATATATTTTTTCTATGTACAGTATCATGTCATCTGCGAGACTCCATCAAAAAATTAGTAGACTTAATAAATGAATTCGGCAATGTAGCAGGATAAAAAATTAAGGCCAAGAAATCTATGGAATTTCTATACACCAATAATGAACTTACAGAAAGAAAGACTAAAAAAGTAATCCCATTTACCATCACACCAAAAAAATTAAGATACCTAGGAATAAACTTGACTAAGGAGGTAAAAGACCTGTACTCAGAAAACAGCAGGACACTGAAAAAGGAGATAGAGGAAGACATAAACAGATGGAAGAACATACCGTGTTCATGGATTGGTAGAATCAACATCATCAAGATGTCCATACTACTCAAAGCAATCTATAGATTTGATACACTCCCCATTGAAATACCAATGGCATTATTTCACAGACCTAGAACAAACTTTCCAAAAATTCATCTGGAATAAAAAAAGGCCCCCAATAGCTGCAACAATCTTGAGAAAGAAGAATAAAGTTAGAGGGATCACAATACCAGATATCAAGCTATATTACAAAGCCATTATAACCAAAACTGCCTAGTACTGGCACAAGAACAGACATATGGACCAATGGAACAGAACAGAGAACCCAGAAATCAACCTAAGCCATTATGCTCAATTAATATTTGACAAAGGAGGCAAGAGCATACAATGGAGTCAAGACAGTCTCTTCAATAAATGGTGTTGGGAAAATTGGACAGATACATGCAAAAAGATGAAACTAGACCACCAACTCAC
>NW_005372121.1:346008-359795 GCF_000412655.1 Myotis brandtii
CTAGGGCAGGGGTGGGCAACCCCTGGCACTCGTGCCAAACATGGCACACCAGTAACTTTTGCTGGCACGTGAAACCCTCTCTTACAATCTTCCATTTACAATTTTTTTCTTAATATCGACGTTTTTATTTTTCAGGTAAAGTCAGTGTAGGTGCATCTTAGATAAAGAAATAATTTTACATAACAAGTTATCTTAAAGACCATAGACATGGATTGACAAGAGAGGGGAAGAGCAATTTCTATGCCTCTGCCTTAACTCTCCCTGCCTTCCTAGATCCCACCAGTGTTTTGATTTCATCCACATATGCTTGTGAATCTTTGTTCTCAGTGATGAATTTTGTTTTAAGTCTTGCAATAGGATTAGCCTGATGGGTGAAAGTAGTAGCTCCTGCATATCTCTGAAGGTCATGAAATACAACCCTGATGTAAAATCTCTGTCATCAGTGAGGCAACAGCAAAAGTCCCACTGATAAAATCAAACGGAGTCATAAAGTTTTCTGTCGTCTTTAGTCTTCAGTCATCTTCAGTCTTCACTCAGTGCCTTCATATGCAAATTAACTTCCATCTTTGCTGGGTTAATTTGCATACCCATCCTGATTGGCTGGTGGGGGTAGCGGAGTGACATCAATTTGCATGTTTCTCTTTTATTAGTGTAGATATATATATTTTAAAAAAGATTTTCCCAACTATATGTTTATTGAACCACCTCTATAAGTACTGTTCTATGATTCCATTTTATTCAAGCACTCTGTATTACATATGGTTCTATTCATTCTCTAATTTACTTTTCAATCTAATTTTTGAGTAACATTGAGTAAATTGTAGAAACATAGTTCTCATAAGAGCTTAGAATCTATAGAACTAGAAATGCTAATTCAATTAATTAATTGATATTTAATTATTAGTTAATCAATAATTAATTAATATGCTTTTAATTTTAATTTTTAACATGGAACAAGACTTGAGTCTTGCCCACATATTTCAAAGCATAATCATACAAAAAGTTCTCATCACATCTATGAAAAGTATTTGCAAGTGTTTAAATGAGAGATTTTAAGAAAAGAGATTGTTCCTATGGAGGCCAGGGGAAGGATTTGCCTTGTGTTGTGCAAGAGAATAAAATATTTCCGGTGGAAGAGAGAAGGCTAAGGGAAACTATGGATGTCTAAGAAATCAGAGTGTTTGGAAAAGGAAGAAGAAGAGACAGGGACAGTCTCATCACCGATGAGAATGAAGAAAAAAGTAGGAGAAAACCAAGCAGTGCTATATAAGCCGTGAAAATGGGGTTCAATTTACCTCCTGAGAGGCAGGGGAATGGCATAGTCAGATTTTCATTTTCAAAATTTACCTTATTGTAATGTAGAGTATAACTTAGCTGTAGGCAGTGTAGAAACTATGAGAGCCACTGTGGCTTGATCTAGAGTGGTTCTTCTCATGACAAGGAAATGGACACTGAGCAGAATTGTTTGGCTGATTTAAGAATTCCTATATCTTGTTACTTTAAACTAGTATAGTGTGATCTCTCAAGAACTCTTGAAATATTCCTGAGCCACCACCAACATCCCATTTCCAGATCAGCTGACATTGGAAATTTCAGGCCAAAGAGGAAGCTTTCTTGAGGACAAAATTATCTTCTGCTTTTTTACCCACAGAATCCCTGGTTTGATTCATGCAATTCAAAATGTAGCTGTTTTTACTAATTTTGCCCAATCTGGGATTTCACTGTCAGTATACCTCTAGGCTTGGAATGCAGGTGATTTGAATTTCCAATGCCTTCAAGTTTTTCTCTAATTACATTCACTAGACATTCCCGTGTTTCTAGTACAGTGTGAGAAATATAAGAGAAGCAAGACTTAATGGCACGTGTTGATTGATGACAGGCTTTTCTTCACTGGAATTGTGTTTGTCCTTTCATCTGTATGACATGTAAGTGACAAATTCTCTTAAAGTTGTATTATTGAAAATAATAGGTTTCCTTCTTTCTTTGAGGTTTACTTGTTCCTTTATTCCCTTGTTAGAAAATATTTTTCTTTATGATTAACTAGAGGCCTGGTGCACAAAATTCGTGCATGGGTAGGATCCCTAAGCCTGACTGGCAATCAGGGCCGTCTGGGGCCTTCCTTCATTCCGTGCTGCCCCCTGATGGTCAGCACATGTCATAGTGAGCAATCGAACTACCGGTCTCCCAGTTGAACTCCCAAGGGGACAATTTGCATGTTAGCCTTTTATATCTATATATAGATAACTCAAATCATTTTTAGTACCTTAATTGTTGTTTCTACATATATTAACATGAGCTAAGTACCTTCTAAAAGGCAGTATCTAGAAGTAAAAACTTACCTTTCTTCCCCAAAATAAAGGTTAAACACTTGTCTCACTAAGGAATTAAAAAAAAGTCACATTATTTCTATGTTACAATTGCCATTGTATTCACATTATTGCCATGTAGAATTCACAACTTTCTTTCTCTTCCTCTCTCTCTCAATATATCCATGATAGATGATAGATAGATAGATGATAGGTAGGTAGATAGATAGATAGATTTTAATTTAATGTTAATTTTTCTTTAACATGGGTCAAAATGAATCTTGCCAGAATATTTCAAATGCATACTCTTTTTAACATTATTTTATAATTCATTTACTTAGGAAATCACAGCCCAAATACAATGTCTGGTTTTCAGTGAGTTCTAGCTTCTTCCCCATCATTCCATCTGGGTTGTCTGAGGTACAGATCAGTCAAATATGGAGACAAAGGTCTCACAGCAAGGTAGTCTGTTGCAGCAATAAAGTCCAGGAATTCTCCTTACAAGCAATGTACCCTGAGAGAGAGAGAGAGAGAGAGAGAGAGAGAGAAAGAGAGATTTTACTAATTCTATTTTTAAAGCATGGATTATCATAGCCCTGCCACTGTTAAAATTGCACATTTTACTAAAGATTCAGTCATAATAGTCATCATTTTACAGCATCTGTCACACCACACATCCAAGTTAGAAGTTTTAATATTCAGCATCATGGGTTTCTTTGGCAAGCATACACTGTTTAGAGGACCTCACTTTCTAATCTATCACTTTAAAATCACCAACTCATGTATCCTTCATAAAGAAGAAAGTGCAGGATTTTTAGGAAGAGGACCTAAGTTTGAAGCTCCATTCTGGCTCTGAGATCTGAGCAAGATCTTTAACCCCTTCAGGCTGGTTCAATATCTATAAAATGAATACACATAGTATAAGTTACCCAGAATAGTGTTATGAGATAATGAAATTTAAACAGTAGTTTGTCAATAAACAGAAATACTTTAAATATCATATTCAGATAGTGGCAAACATTTCAATAGATTAACTTTATGATGTTGCTGAAAATAGAGGAGATAGATCATGGGCTAGTGATTGTATCAATTCCTATTTCAATGGTTGCATATTAGGAGAAGATTGGGCAGGGGGTTGGTGTGGGCTAGAAGGAGTCAATGGGGAAAACATGGGATATCTGTAAGACTTTCAACATAAAGATAAAATTTAAAAAAATTAATGTGTGTGGAGTTTTCCAGTTGTCTGTGATAGAGAATTGCACACCAGACATTCTATGGGATCTCCTACATTTCCTAACCTTTTTGCCTTTAGGTAGGTCTTTGTAACTGTTTCCAGAAAAGGGCTTTCAGTAGACACAATCTTCCTTATTTCCAGGGGAAAATATTTAAATTCTAGAACCCGATGTTTCAATAATTTCAGTAATACTGTATTGGTTATCTGTTGTTGCATAACAAATCATCCCAAAATTTAGTGGCATTAAACAACACACATTTATTTATTCCCTGGTCTCTGGTGGTCAGGAATCCCCCGGAAGCTGTGTCTTTTGTTCCAGGGTGTTTCACAAGGTTGCAATAAAGATGTCAACTGGTGCCGGGAATCTCAATTTAAAGCTCCACTGGTGACAGATTACCGATAATCCCACTTGAGTGGTTATTAGCAAGATGCAGTATCTTCATGATTGCTGAAATGAGACTTCAGTTCTTTGCTGGCCATTGGCTGGAGGCTACCTACAGTTCCTTACTATAAGGATCTCTCAGCATGGTAGCTTGCTTTGTCAGAGCCAGTAAGAGAGAATTCACTTGCACAACAGAAACCACAACTTTTTGAAACCCAATACTAAATGTGGCTTGCCTTCCACATTGTCATAGCCGACAGGTTAGAGGCAAGTTGATCAAGGGGAGGGGATTTCATGAGGCCATTGATATCAGAAAGTGGGGATCCTAGAAGGCCAACTTAGAAGCTGCTTCCTACACCTACCAAAAGGTTTATCCACAAGACGACATAGCTACCAGCAGCATGATTCTGCAATGACTGTGTAGAGCAAAGCTTCCACCCACCTGTGCTAGCTATGTACCCCTGAGATTTCAGGGGGCTTTGTATTCTGACCAATATAATGTGCATTTAATTTGATCCTTACAGCAAGAATCTTTAAATGAGGCAATGTATTTCCCAAGTACAGCTAAAAGAATAGACTCACAGAGGTTAGATCATTTATCTTCAAAGTAAGCAATTTATATTAAAACCTTATGCACATCTAGGACATTTGACCTCAAAACTAGTGCTCTTTTTTTCTTACATTTTTCTTTAATAATGTGTAAGTTAGAGCTCCAAATCAATATATATTATTGATTTCAGAGAGGAAGGGCAAGGGTGAGAGAGACACAAACATCAATGATGAGAGAGAACATTGATGGGCTGCCTTCTGCAACCTGGACATGTGCCCTGACCAGGAATGGAGGAATTGTAACCTCCTGGTTCATAGGACAACTGAGCTATATTTTTAAAAGGTAAATAGCATTTTTGTTATCTTTCAGAAAACTCCTCTCTTGTCTCTCTCTGCTTGCCTAAAGAATGAAGCACAAACTCATAGAATGGTACAAGTAGCAATTTTGTAATTTCTTTCTGACTTACCCAAGCAGAGTTACTTGGTGTATCCTCTTCATCTGCATGATCACAAAGTCTTTCCTCAAAACTCTACTTTAGCACTTAATACTCTGAATGGATTCTTATTTCTATCTGTGTCTCTTCCACATGGTAAACCGTTTATGGGCAGAGCTCCTAACTTATTCTTTATATTCCCATGGCAATATATGTGATAAATTTGGAACATACTTTTTATCTAATCAATACAATACAGGGAACACTACAACTCAGATATTTTGCAAATTTCATGTCAGGTTTCAACAACAGCTATAGTTTTTACTAAATTTAAAAATAACAACACAGATTGGTAGGTCAGTTCATGTAGAAAATAATAGCTTGTTGAGAAACTAAGCTTGAACCACCTGTTCTAAAGTAATTTGGTGAAGTATCTGATATTACACCTGCCCAGAATAATCCAAGATGTGAATCTTTATGCTCTATTTTTTCCCATGAAGCCTTTAACTTAAGCAAATCCTGTAAAAAGAAAAATAGTTCTCAGATTTTCTTTTAAATCTTGTTTTAGCTTATTTTTTATATGTTTTTTATTTCAGAGAGAGGAAGGAAAAAGGATAGAGAGATAGAAATATCATTGATGAGAGAAACATGGATCCGCTACCTCCTGCATGCCCCCTACCAGGGATCAAGCCCACCACACAGGCATGTGACCTGACCAGGAATCACACTGTGACCTCCTGGTTCATGGGTCAACCACTGAGCCACACCGGCCAGGCTTATTTAGCTTCTTAATTCTCTAGTGCCAAATGCAACTCTAAAAGAGAATGTGATTTTAGTTCCCCAAATGGGCATCTCATGAATTAGGGCTTTCAACCAAAGGGGCACAAAATAATTAAAAAATATATATTTGTAAAGCCTTGGGTTTCTCTAGCAATTTACTTTTGAATACAAACACTTCTGGCTTGTAGTATGCACTATATTTAAATTCCATAAGCTTCATCCTTCTTTTCTTATAATTGTCTATACCAGTGGTTCTCAACCTTACTAATGCCGCGACCCTTTAATACAGTTCCTCATGTTGTGGTGACCCCCAACCATAAAATTATTTTCATTGCTACTTCATAACTGTAATTTTGCTATTGTTATGAATCGTAATGTAAATATCTGATATGCAGGATGTATTTTCATTGTTACAAATTGAACATAATTAAAGCACAGTGGTTAATCACAAAACAATATGTAATTATATATGTGTTTTCCAATGGTCTTAGGCGACCCTTGTGAAAGGGTCGTTAGACCCCCAAAGGGGTCGCGACCCACAGGTTGAGAACCGCTAGTCTATACCTTCTCTAAATCCACAAATTGGAATGACAGAATAACATTGCCCAATAATATTCTTTATACTAGAGGTCCAGTGCATGAAATTCACCAGGGGGAGTGCCCCTCAATCCCTCAGCCCAGCCTGTACCCTCTCCAATCTGGGACCCCTTCAGGGATGTCTGACTGACGGTCCACCGGGACCGGGCCTAAACCGGCAGTCAGACATCCCTCTCACAATCTGGGACTACTGGCTCCCAACCGCTTGCCTGCCTGCCTGCCTGATTGCCCCCAATTGCCCTCCCCTACCAGCCCGGATGCCCCAACTGCCCTTCCCTGCTGGCCCGGTCACCTTTAACTGCCCTCCCCTTCTGGTCTGATTACCCACAACTGCCCTCCCCTGCCAGCCATCTTGTGACCACATGGGTGTGGCCATTTTGTGACCACTTGGGGGCAACCAGGCCTGCAGGGGAGGGCAGTCAGGGGTGACCAAGCCAGCAGGAGAGGGCAGTTGGGGGCAACTGGGCTGGCAGAGGAGCAGTTAGGCATCTATCAGGCTGGCAGAGGAGTGGTTAGTGGGTGATCAGGCAGGCAGGCAGATGAGCGGTTGGGAGCCAGCAGTCCTGGATTGTGAGAGGGATGTCTGACTGCCAGTTTAAGCCCAATCCCACAGGGCATCGGCAGTCAGACATCTCCTGAGGGGTCCCAGATTGGAGAGGGTGCAGGCTGGGCTGAGGGCCACCCCCGCCAGTGCACAAATTTCGTGCACTGGGCCTCTAGTTCTTTCATTAGTGTTGATATGAAAACATAATAATAAAAGCAACTAGCAACATTAGTGAACATTTAATGAGCGCCTATTATTTGCAGGTACCATGCAAATGATTTTCCATGTATTATCTCACTTAACCTCTATAATATATTCTTAAAATGGAAAATGTTACCAGAAGAATCCAGACTGAGAGAAGTTAGTTAACTTGCCCAAAGTGAAAAGCACAGCTTTTATGATTAAATCACTGGCTTTCTGATTGCAAGTTCTAAGTTGCTTTGCTATACCCCCTTTTGAATAAAATATGCATTCAAATTCCATGACATATCTGAAAATATTAGAGCCAGATTAATTCTGTGCACTCAGTGGAGATCACATATTGGAAAGAGAGCACAGAGATCCTTCTAATTGCTTTCCTCACATTCTCCATTGCAAATCCAAATCCATTGTCAGCTCAAAAGCCAGAACAAATGATCTCTTCAAACATAAGTCTGATCATGTAAATCCTTTGGCTTAAACACTCCCAATGTCTTCTCTTTCAGAATAAATGCCAACATTCTGAAAAATGTCTACTCAGCCTGTTCCCTGCCTTCTCCTGTTCCCTCTTATCCTTCTCTTATTTCTACCTCTTCCCTCCTTCACTCCATGGAGATCTACTGGCCTCCCTGCTGTCCTCTGAACACATTGCTCCCCCTCAGAGCCTTCCAATGTGCTGCTCCCTCTGGACTGGAATGTCTTTACTCCATTGTATGCTCTTGCCTCCTTTGATCTTAACTTGTGGTCATATGGCTTGATCTTTCAACTGTGAGATTTTTGCTCAAATTTAACTTTCCCAATCAGACTTTCTCTTGACCTCCTTTTTAAAAACGACAGACCTTCTCTGACTTTTCCTGTGGCTCACTACACCCCTTTCACAACACTTACAACACTTATTATCTCTCTATATATAAAAACTAAGATCCATGAAAGAAAGGATTATTTTTTTTTCTGTTTTATTTGCTATGGAATTCCTAGTTCCTACAATGGTGCATGACACATAGTGGGAGCTAAATAAATACTATTTGAATAAACAGAAGATACCAAATGAGTGAATGGTGTTCATAATGAGTCGGGTGGTTTTTCCTGAGCAGGATTCATGTGTGATTACTTTGCTGGGTCCTTGTCTAGATGGATTCAAAGAAAGAAACCATGGGCAAAAGGTGGTACATAAGAAAGGTGGAAATTTATTGGAAGCAAATACAGACTCCCACATAGCGGGTGGGTTCCAGAGGGGTAATCCAGTAAACTCCTTTGTGCTAAGGTTTATAAAGGCTGTAGTTCTTTGTCTCTTGATACTCTCTTCCAAATGGTCATTCTTTTGCAGAATATCAGCTTCAAAACCCAAACCCCTCTTTTTCACCCCCTTCAGTGGTAGAATTCTCTGTCTCCTGTGAAAACCTGTTTTCCTCTTTCTCCCATTTGTCAGCATTTCTCTATCCTCTGTGAAAGTTTGTTTCCTCTTTCTCCTCATACCCTGTGGCTTGTCCCTATCCTCTGTGAATGGATGTCTTCCTCTCCCCTTATCCTGTGGCACCTTTTTTTTCTTCTATGTGAATGTATGCCTTTTGGCAGCTCCAAGCCCTCACCTATGACTTCTTCCCCCATGGACCCTCTTTATTCCTAAAATTCCCTAAAACTGCCTATTTTATCCCCAAAATTCCTAAAATTCCTTTCAATAAGATCACAGTGCACATCATAACACCACTATTGACTACATTCTGGCAGCAAACTAAGAAAAATATGTATTTGAACTGCAAATTGGAAATATGCTCCACACACCTATGTATAAATGAACAAAGGCTAATCTCAAGATAATTTTAAATTAAAAAGGGCAGAAAGGTCTCACAAAACCACATTTTTAATTATCAAATGGAAAAATTGAGACTTTAGAGAAGACCAAAGATATAAGATGAACCACCTGCAAATAAAGCACCTAATAACGTTACCAACACAAAATGTCGTGTTTAGAAAAATCAAGATTACAGTGTCATGACCTCTTTGTTCCTGTCAATTGAAAAGTGCAGGAAATGAAGTGAAATCTAACCAGTGAGTGACAAGAATACAGGGGAATAATAGCCCCAGAGTAATGGCTCATGCACACTTTAATTCATCCTTGCTCTTTACCAGTTAGTTTCCCATTAAAACCTGATCGGGAAAGATAAGAGTGAAATACAGCCACACTCACGACCTTTATGAGTTTTTAATATGAACATCAGAGAGATGAGGAGTCAGAAAGAAAAGTGATTCTTAAGTAACTTGTGAACAGTCCTTAAGCCCTCACACTGCCAGAAATGGAAAAGAAGGCACACGGAAAGTGTGACTTGGGGCCGGGAAACCTTTGTGAAACAGCACTGTATTCCCAAACATTCATGGACTTGCCTCTTAACTACCTGTCTTTGGCACCCAAACCAGCCGAAGCTTGTGAACCTCGCCTCTCTCACCAGATGGAGTGTTCTCAGGTTCTTCTCTACTACTGTCTTCTCCAAGGATTGTTGAAAGGGGGAGGGGGGGCGCGGGAGGGGAAGAAAAACAAAGGGGGAAAGAACTCAGCAGAGGGATGCATTCTTTTTCTTTTGGCAGTGATGTGTGTAGCCTTGGCAGGCAGACTGTTAGTTAACGTTGTTAGCACTTTGGAATTGTCTATGGCTTTTGTCGTGTGTTTAAGCTGATTAGCCCCCTGGGTGACTTTGGCTTCCAAGGCAGCATTTCTTTTGACAGCTTGCTGAGGATACAGATGTCTGGACAACAGATAAAGTTCTTAACCCTTATTTCTCATTTGGTTTCTGTTTCAGCTATTTTAATCGTGCTTATGGACTTATAAACAGAAGGCAATGATTTATAATCTTTTAAGATGCTCACTTCCAGGCTAACCACTATTGGCTGTGGCAAATTTGCATCAGTAGATGCACAGAAAATTGTGACTCTTCCTTGAAACACTGTATGAGTCCTTTCATATGCTAAACTATAGATTTTACCTCAGTGATCTCAAATTGGCTTCAGCCTGTTCATTTCCATTGCTAACACCCATTCTTCAGCCTGCAAACAGAACTAGCCTTCCACCACATCCTTCACAATATGAGCTCATCCTAAGCTTTATAGTCTACTAGAGGCCCGGTGCATGAAATTTGTGTGTGTGGGGGGGGAGTGGGGGGGGGGGGGGCTGGCTCAACCAAGCCCGGCCCTTTCACAGTCCAGGAGCCCTCAGGGGCTGTCCGACTACATTTTTTTAAAAATCACCCTGTACTTAATCTTCTTACTAACTCCTCCTTTTAAATTCCCCTCACTCTCACATTCTGTTTCTTCTTTTTATTTAACTATTTTCCTGGTCCCACCCCATTTTAGCATCCCTCTCTTACCTGCTTACTTTCCCTCCCTCACTTTGAACCTCCCACCGGCCCCTCTCCCTCCCTCCCTCCTCCCTTCTCTCCCTTCATTCCCTGTGTCGGTCTCTTTCTTACTCCTCCCACCCTCCCCCACATTCACCTTTCCCTTGTGAGCCTAAACCCTGCCTCCCTCCCTCCTTCCCTATTGTTACACCCCACACCACCTGCCATGTTCACTGGTTTCTCTTTTAAACCTTCTCCTTTCCTCTCCGGGACCTACTTCCAGCCCCGCCTGAGAGCACTTTGATATTAAAGCTTCCATTCAGGGGGCGTTAACCCCAGCCCAGGGCCCAGCACCAGCCAGACCTTTGCCAGCCCCCCTTCCCCGGCCTCCCTGCCACCATCCTCCTCCCATTCCCTGCCCGGGACACCCCAACTTCTAGTCAACAAAGTACACTTAATGCACCACCAACCTAACCCTGGCCAGTGTCTTTGGGGTCCAGCCCTTAGGGACGAAAGCAGTACCCTCCTTAGTGTCTGACTCCGCCCCAGCTAAGCTGCGCCACCTCTCCCAGCATGGGGTGCCCAGCCCAGCGAGGGAGGCCGAGGCCCGCATGGCCTGGGCACTGCTGCTGCGAAGCAGGAGCGCCTCCACCCGGAAGGCCTCACACCGTCCACCCTTCTGCCCCAACGGCCCGTGCTGGGGGCCCCCACCTCCTCCGGTGTCTGGGCGGGGCTCCCCACTCCGTGCCACCTGCGCCGCGCCCCACCCCTCGATGGGCACAGCTTCTCAGACCCCTGCGGTCACCACCCCCTCCCGTGTACAGCCCCGCATTTCCTTCCCTGTTTCACTCCTGCATATTTTTCTTGTTCCTTTTCTGTATTTCTGTTTCTCCTTTCGGCTTGTCTGCATGCAGGCCTGCCTTCCTCTCCCTCTCCTTTCTTATCCCCTCCTATCATATCCTATTCTATCTACCCTGGGCCTTACAGCTGCCTGAGCAGGGGGTGGGGACACAGTCTGCTGATCGGTCATTATGTGATGGTGTCCCGACCAATTTGCATGTTATCCTATTATTAGATAGATTGTTTCCCTCTATATGAGCAATGCTTCATCCAAACTGTAATCCAGGTCCTGTGTTTTTGTTCTTTATTAATCCACCTAATATATCTTTATATAATCTATTGCTCAAAATCATTCTTTTAGCCACAGCTGGCCATTGCAGAATGTCTGATATATCTTCATAATTTTTGAAAGTTTTAATATATCAAGTCATAGTCCTGTTTTTAATCACCCTAAATTATTTTCCACATATATTATCCATCAAATTGCTAACAAAATTCATCTTCCTGAAGAACAAATCTCAACTCTAAAATAAAATTCCAACCCACATTCATATAGGTTGTAATGAACACCCTATTTTCATAATGTTTGTGGTGGCTGTGTTTTCTTACTGAACCATGACTGATACAATATTTAAAATTTTGAAGCACAAATTCTTTGACCCAATTATTTCTCTTTTAAATATCTATTATAAAATATCCATTCAGGTACACAATGCTTCACTGTAATAGCAAAAATGAAAAAAACAACATTATAATATCTAACAACAACAAAGTAGTTAAATGTATTAGGAAACATTTTTATGGTATACTAGGTAGCAATTGAAATATATCTAGATCTATCGGTGACAATTATCAATATAGAAAATTTGTCAGTGCATATTGGAAGTGAAAAAAAGCCAGTTGCAAAAAATATATACCATTAAAAGCACTTATTAAAAAGAAATGCAGTGAAAAATTCTGAAAGAATTTATCATAAATTATTACTTCTTGAGAATTTATGTTTGAGCAATAAATTAGTTCACCTTTAGTTTACCTTTGTATGGTTTGATTTATTTCAGAGGAAATCCATTCAAGTGTTATGAACTTGTTTGAAACAATGTATAGAATAACAAAAATCTAGTCTTACAGCAGATTGCATAATGAAGACTTGATGAATTATTGTTTACGTTTATTTTTTACTGCAAAACTACATTATAGCAAACAGCTTATTGGAGTTGGCTAGATTGATCATGTAATTTTATAGAACACTAGGAAAAATCAAGCAGCATGGTTAAGTCCTAGGGTATATTCTTCAATGTTGGGTACCACATTTCATGATGGAAGTTAATAATCAGTGCGACTCTGGAATAGAATAATCAGAGTGATGGTTAATTTTTTTGTGTCAATGTGATTGAGCTAAGGGATGCTCAGATAGATAGTAAAACATTATTTCTGGGTGTGTCAGTGAGGATGTTTCCAGAGAGATTTAGCATTGGCATTGGTAGACCAAGAAGAGATGATTTCCTTCCCCAATGTAGCTGGACTTCATCCAAATCTGTTGAGGATCCAAATAAAACAAAAAAGCAAAGGAAGGTCAAATTATCTATCTGCTTGAGTTAAGACATCCACCTTCTCCTGGGGAGGAAATCAGTACTCCTGGTCCTCAGGCCTTTGGACTTGGACTGGAACTTACACCATTGTCTTCCTTGGTTCTCAGGCCTCCAGGTGTGGACTAGAATTACAACTCCAGCTTTCCTAGACCTCCAGCTTGCAGATGGCAGATGATTAGACTTCTGGTATGTGTCTCCAGAAAACCCTGACTAATACAATCAGGATCTAAAATCCATGTGATATTAAAAACATTAAACACTGAGAAAATGTACACTGAACATGAGAAGGTTATATCATTTAAGATGTTAGCTAGAAAGCAGCAGATTACTTGCATAAACAGCTATATAACAAGATAGCACAGGATTGGTTACTTCAGCCCAAGCTATATGATTAGCCTACATTTTCTCTTTCTAATTGCCAAAAAACTCAAAGGATCATATACTTTTGTGAAAATACTAAAGGCCAGGAAGAAGATGGGAAGAGGTTATTCTTCCTTCATCACTGGTTAAACAGAACTTCCAACTATTCCCATGTCAACCACATGCAGAAAAGTGGCCACATGGTGACACCATATGACTAAAACCTCTAAAACCTATTTTAACTCTAAGTAAAGTTTTAGACTCTCCAAGTGCATCCACAAATCCACTCATCCACACAGGAGAAGCAACCATCAGTATTGTAAGAGAACCAGAGCACAATCTTATTTTTAAGGAAACAAAACCTGAAGGCAGTTAATCTAGTTAGGAAAGAAAATAGCAGGTAATAGGTAGTCATGGAATCAAAATATACCTATTCACTAAGCCGCCTGTAATAGTGGTGACGTCATATTCAAGATAGAGAATAAATAATTATTTTGCACAGTTACAAATGTCATTTGAAAATCAGAAAATTGTTAAAGTCTTGCCGAAACCGGTTTGGCTCAGTGGATAGAGCGTCGGCCTGCGGACTGAAAGGTCCCAGGTTCGATTCCGGTCAGGGGCATGTACCTGGGTTTGCGGCACATC
>NW_005372121.1:359829-375439 GCF_000412655.1 Myotis brandtii
TCTCTCTCTCCCTTCCACAATTTATTTAATCAGTTACAAATATTTTAAAAAAAAAAGAAAATTGTTAAAGTCTCCCATGTAAATATTTTGATAAACCAACCTAAGTGTACTATTATTATACCCTGAGATAAAGCACATCCTCATTTTTAATTGTTATTTTAGAATCTCATCGCTAAAATTCAGTACCATATTCCCAGATTCTGTTATTTTCTCATGTGCCTGGGCAATTCTTTTCTGTCACCATTATCTACTAAGCCTTCTCACTATGCTGAATTCATCATTATTTCCAATTCACTTTCACTGAGAAGATGGATTTAGGAGCTAGATAGTGATTATACCACAGTCATTTATAAAGGTCTCTTTAGAATAGGTCCATTTTACATTTCCTAATGACCATCCCACGGAGTGTTGCATTATCCACTATTACCAAACCTACAGAGATGCTTCACGGGGCTTCGCTCTTAATAACGATGGGAAGGCAGAAGGAGGGTCCTATTTATAAAACCTCAATATCTAGTATATTCACTAAGCTGTAAGTACTGTCCATTACATTGATTCACTCGCATTCACTTTACCAAACACCCAAGGCTATTTAATAATTTCTTTATTATTTGCTTGCTAATTTCAAACTCAGGTATATAGATTTATGCTGCACTATTGCTGCCTTTTAAATAGAAAATGCTATTTTATATATTCTTATCTTCTCTATCAATATATGTATTTTCTAGCAACTACAAATTGTTAGCACTTAATTTCAAATACATTCTTTATGCATTTTTATCAGTTTTCTGCTAAAATCAAGGATACATCTGTTCCTCAGACATTAATAGTCACCAACAGCTAGCCAATGATGACAGTCTGGAGTTAATGAAGTTTCTGAATCATATGTGGAGGAGAATATGTTGATGTAACATTCATTGTTCTGATATCTAATTAAAGGCCTATCAATGAATTATGATTCATATTATAATTCTTATTATATGTTTTTTTAATTAAAGGATTTAATTTAGTTTTACAGACTATCCAAATGTCTATAATGTTGAATATATCTTTGCTCAGGAGTTTTCATTATTAAGTCAAGGTTGGATTTAGAGCATGCAATGAATTCTCACACTAGCTAGCCAAAGTCAGGCAAAATTTCACAGGTAAAGGGCACAATCCTCCATAAGACAGCCCTTATTTCAAACACCAGGTACAAGTTTGGGTGTTCCCGGATCACCTTCACTCTGACCAGCTGGCTGCAAATGCAAGGTCTTCATTTCCCCCTCAGGTCTGATAATTCACCTGAAAGACTCACACAACTCAGCAAAGTGCTATATTTATGATTACATTTTTATTATTGAAAAGATAGAAATCAAAACCAGACAAAGGACAGATGCATAGTCTGAGGTCTAAGAGGGTTCCAAAAATGAAGCTTTCATTGATTCCAGAGGCACATTACCCACCTGGCACACTAATACTATATGATGCTACACAGAGTATTGCCAACCAGGGAAACTCACCCCAACCTCAGTGTCCAGGGATTTTATTTGGGTTTCATTATGTAGGCATAATTGATTAAACTGTTTGCCACTTGGCTGAACTCAGTCTTCAGCCCCTGACTCGTCCCCAGATAGGTCAGGTAGATAGCACATGGCTCAAAGCCTCAACTGTCTAATCACATAGTAGCTCCTCCCAGCATGGCCAGTTCTCATCCTGAGTCGCTTTGTTAGCATAAACTATCTAAGGGTCCACCATGAATCACCTCATTAGCATAAACTGTCAGGTGTAGTTCAAGGAGCCCACCATGAATAACAAAGACATTCCTATCACTCATGAAATTTCAAGGATTTAGATACTACCTCGCAGGATCTAGGGACCAAGGCTAGCCAAAGTATTTATTACAAAGGTGAGAGAGGCGAATTTTATTCATATAATTCCCTGTTTGATATAAAATTCAAGATTTATTAGGTCTATAGAGAAAATTGTCAGCCTAGTACACTAGGAGCAATAGAACAGACTTGATGTTCAACACCATTTTTTTCTTTTCTTATTTCACCTCTGCTGCAATAGCCAGCAGCTCAGTGGGAAGAAGGAATGTTAAAGTAAGAAAGCCTATGTCCAACATGCACCAGTTAGTTGAAAAACCAGCAGGCTGCAATATTAGCCCACTATATGTAGACATACAAAGAATTTTTTTCCCTGGCTCTTTTCATGACTTATGCTTTGAGAAACCATGAAGAGTTTTCTTATTGTGACAATAGACTATGTTCTTAACCTGCTATGAAAGGGTACTCTACTTATTTTTTTTAGTTTAGGTTTTCATTTAATGTATTTTCTTTTTATATAAACATTTGAAGCATGCCTGTCTTCACAGACAGCCCCTTTCTCCTCACAGAATAGTCCCAAAGAAACACCATCATGATAACTAAGAAACAATTATTTTTCAAATAGAAAATACATAACTTCATAAAAGTACACCTATCACCATTTTTTCAGAATCATCATGGAGCTATGATTTTGCAGGCTCTATATTGTTACACAAAAATAATTTTATACTTTGAACACAGCTTTTGATAAATTTAAGACTTAAATATAAAAAAAACCTAGAAATTAACTTATTTAGCCAGAAACTCTTGACAGCTGAGCTGGAGGAGCTAACTTGAAAGAGTCAGCAAGACAAAGACTCTTATTTGAGTGACTGAGAGGCAACACACACACACACACACACACACACACACACACCTATCAGGCAAATAGAAATGCATTAATATGGTTTCTTTAGCTGTAATTTTATATTCATCATAAATGACCTATTAGTCATTACTACTTACACTGTCATTAAAAATGTTAGATGCAATCCTGTTTACTGAATTCTTTGAATAAAGTAAATTCTAAGTAAAGTCATATAAAATTCCAAGCGGTACTAATCCAACCACCCTCTTCAAAGTGCTATTACTCTCATTTTCTACCACACACAGACCTATTGGTAGTACATAATGAGAGTAACAGTAAATTTTTTTAAATTCAGAATGCTTGTTTTTCATGAACTCTCTATTTTACTTTTCTACATTTTCATCTAAATGTCCAAGAGTGTAATGAATGTTATGATGGTTTGTGCATACTAGTACACATACCTAGAATAGCATGTTTGCTTAATAATTCATAAAAATCATATTAATATGGTTAAAATCATTAAAATTTAGAACCATCTTATTCCAAATGGAGAGAACTCATCATTGAAAATGCATAGTGGGTAAAGTGATTTTGACTTTCAAAACAGACAATTTTGATTCAGCATGTGAAATTTAAGTTGGTGATTTTTATCTAACACGGGGCATTTTTATTTGTATTCAAATATGAACTGCACTTGCAAACAAAGCAGTATATTGAAGTGTGTAGTACATCATAAGTGTCTTTTAAATTGTCAGAAATGCTTTTCTGAAGAATTATCCAATGTAATGTGCAACAATTACCTTTGTATTTGGTTTTGATCAATTGCACAATATATTTTCCCAAAATTATGTCATAAAAAAGCCGTTAGCAAAGATGAAACCTAAAAATATTTTATTCTATTCACGTTTACTCAGATAACTAAAACATTAAAAAAAAAAGCTCACCCTTGTTTTGCATTCTTCTATGTTCATATGGTTTTCTTGGCCTCATTTCTTATATTGTCCCAAAAGCAATATATCTGAATATTTCTTGGTGTTTTACTTAATTGTTGCCATAAAAGCATTCAATACAAGACAAAGATAGGTAATTATCTAAAAGGTATCTTTGCATTTATTTGCCAAAAGTCATTTTTCAGACGTGCTTTGTTGTTGCAAATAATAGCCTTCTGGAACACTGTTTCCTTTTAATTAAAAGGCATTCTGATTCCTTGAGACTTAATGACAAGCAGAAATCAAATAAGACTGTATCTCAAACCTTTCCCAGCCAGACTGGTAACAAAATACCTCAAACTTTGAAAGATTAAAAAATTATGCTCAGGCATGAGGGAATCAGTTTTGTAAAAGCCTAAAATTTATACTATTTGGGGGAGGATACTTAAAAGTGCAATATTACAAATACAAAATTATGCCAAGGAATGAGCTAGTCAGGAATCCAGTTTAATACAGGGTGGGGCAAAATTAGGTTTACAGTTGTATGTGAAACAGAGTTTATTCCTATATTATTATTTATTCATTGTTATATTATTTTCATAAAAAACAACTGTAAACCTACTTTTTCCCCCACCTGTTTTCACCAGCTTCATGGCAAATGCATTCTGACAATTCACTAAATGCATGCCTAGATGTTCATTTTTACACTGCTAAAAGTACCGAACCTACATTAAATCTTCTGTTACATTTTAACAGTTTGAAAATTAAGGATTAAAACACATTTCAATGTGGAAAATAGGACAAATGCTGCCAGGGGTAAATGTCATGCTGAAAAAATAAAGCTTTATTATAAACAAGAAGTTACTGAGCATTGAGATAAAATCTGATGATTGCAGAACTGTAACAATCAGCTCTTCCCTTTAGATCCTTACATTAGAGAAGAACATATGGCACCTTTTTTTTCTTATTTTTGTTGTTTATTTGGTTTTAAATATAGCCAAAGATATTGAAATGCACTGGCCCTTCCAAGTGTCAATATCCCTATGACCATACAGTGAAATATAAGGCTACACAAACTTTGAAGTCAAAAGAAAAAATGGACTTGTTTTGGAACTCAATTTATATAGTCATGCACCACTTAATCTGAGAAATGTTTCTTTAGAAGATTTCATCCTTGTGTGAATATCATAGAGTGAATTTATACAAACCTACAGGGTATAGCCTACTACACACCTAGACTATATGGTTATAGCCTATTGCTCCTAGGCTACAAGCCTACACAGCGTGTCACTGTATAAAAACAAGATTAAATCAAGCACTAGAAAATGATGCGATCAAGAAATGAAGTAAACATGAGATGTATGAGGTTGCTGCTGGCATAACATAGCATACTGATTTACAGAAAGCATTTTTTAATAAGTAGAAGGAATACACTTTTTAAAAGTGATAAAAATGTATAGTATACTAAATACATAAGCTAGTAACATAGTTTTTTATTACTATTATCCAGAATTACTAACTGTGCATAATTGTATGTGCTATATTTTTATACTTGAGGCCCGGTATACCCAGGGGGTCCTCTCAGCCCAGCCTGCACCCCTTCAATCCGGAACCCCATGGGGGATGTCCGACTGCTGGTTTAGGCCTGATCCCGGGGATCCCTCTCACAAACCTGGACCGATGGCTCCTAATTGCTCACCTGTCTGCCTGCCTGGTCGCCCTTAACTCCCCCCCCACCCCTGCCAGCCTGATTGCCCCTCATTGCCTCTGTGTGCCAGCCTGGTCGCTCCTAACGGCCCTCCCAGTGGCCTGGTCGCCCCCAACTGCCTCCCATGCTGGCCTAGTTGCCCCTCACTGCCCACCCCTGCTGGCCTGGTCGCCCCACACAGCCTGCTTGTTCAGTCGTTTGGTCATCCCTCACTAACCCCCCTGCTGGCCTGGTTGTAGGCAGCCATCTTGTGAGGGTGTGAGGGCCAATTTGCATATTACCTCTTTATTATATAGGATGACTGGCAGCATAGTAGGTATGTTTACACCAGCATTTCCACAAACCCATGAGTAATGCATTGTTCTATAATGTCATGAAAGTTACAATGCCACTAGGAAATAGGAATTGGTTTTATTATAATCATATACCATACACCATGCTATATTGTATATGTGATCCATAGTTGACCATTATGTGGCAAGTAACTGTAGTAAAATTATGATTTTGACTCTTCCTACCTCTTTTGCCTGATGATACAATTCAATCACCCTTAGACTGAGTTTGCTCATCTGTAGATCAACCCCATAATCCCTACCTTAAATTTGTGCTATAACAATTAGAGACAATGTATGCAAGTGTATAATATGTGGGAGAAGAAGTATATGGTTTCTACTAATACTAATTCTCAGTAGTAGTATTCTCTAACACTGTCTATAGGGAATTTAATGGCAACCACATATTTATGTATAACTGACCCAAACAACTGAAAACACTCAATATGACTCCCTCCTGCCATTAGTATTATAGGGCTATGGACACAGTGTTTGTGACTATGATTTTTGTTCATGATTCACATCAATTTATTTAAACAGGTTAATCCAAGAAATTTCATGCAAATAAAAGCTGGGGATTCTCCTCAAATATTTTGCAATATTCTAGAAGAAACCAGAGAGACTTATGACTTCTGCTTAAGATGCAGAAAGCTGGAGACAGCTTTGCTTCAAATGTTACAACAAACACAGCCAAAAATGCCAAACAACCAACAATTTCAAAACTTTGTTGAGCTCATTAAAGAGCTGAGGTCTCAGAGCAAACAATTGACCTGAAATCTAAGGAGAAAAGCTGCCTCCCAGAAGAAAGGGATCTGAGCCTTTGTTTACTCAGGAGAGAATCTACTGATTATGAAAGAAGACAGCAAGAATAATTCAGGAAAATGTTTTCCCTATTTCTAAAGGCCAGGGGTGGGCAGAAATGAGAGAATAGAGTCTCTGGGCACCATAGACACAAGTGGACTTCACACCTACTCAAGAATTCTTCAAAGACCTCACATGATGTTTACCAAAAAGACTGGTAAGCAGGCCTGAGAAAACCCCCTTCGTCATCAGGTGTTAGAAAAGAGAAAACAACAGTGCTGCTGGAAAGGTACAAAGTTCTGCCCAGACTCTCTTTCCTATGTTTCCTATGTAGCAAAACCTTGGGAAAAAAGATAAACATCCGGGGTCAGGCCAGCCAAAGCCTGTTGTCTTTAGAGTATCTAGGAGGAAGCACTGAAGCTGAGGAAGGGCACAGAAAAAATAATTATTCCAGAGGCGGCGTCTTTAGACCATACCATTGAATAGCTAGGCATGACTTTGTTTGTTTGTTTTGATAGAAATTAACAAGATGATTTTAAAGTGTATGTGTAAAAACAAGTGAACTGATTAGCCAAAACAATTTTGAAAAAAGAAAAAAAATTGAGGTTTAGAATAAGTGATTTCTAGATGTATAGCAGAAGACAAGATAGTTCTGTGTTAGAAAGAGATTGATCTATGGACCAATGAAACTGAATGGAGAGTTCAGAAATAGAAACAGATCTACTTACACAAAAGAAAGAAAGAAACCTACACATATATATGTTCCATTGATTATAAACAAATATGCAAGGAAATCACATGGATAAGGAATGTTTTTTCAACAAATGATGCTAGAAAAATCGCATATCAGTAAAGAAATTTTATTTAGGCACCTCATCTTACATGCAAAATAAATAAAAATTGATCATAGAAACAATCCATTAAAGAACAAATTGATAAATTGGACTTCATTGAAATTTAAAACATGTCTTCAAAAAGCAAGGAAGATTGAACAATAAAAAGACAAGCCATAAATTTGAGAAAATATTTGTAACCCACTGATAAAATCTGATAAAGGGCTTATATTTAAAATACATTAAGAACTCTCAAAAGTCAATAATAAGAAAACTAAATGGGTATTTTCTGTATTTTTCTGTATTTTGCTTCATATCTTTATCGTGGTTGTGGCTACATGACTGTAATTTTTTCAGAACTGTATACTAAAAGCATGAAATTTGCTATATGTAAACTTTATCTTAATTAAAAAAGAAGTCACATTAATTTGACCTTTGTATACTCATGACTGATTGTGATCATATGTCTTGGCTGATTTTACTCAGTGGTTAGAGCTTTGGCCTTAATACTGAAGTGTTGCTGGTTCGATATCCAGGCAAGGGCATGTACCTCAGTTACAGGTTCGCTCCCTGCTTGGGGTGTGTGGGAAGGCAATCAATTGATGTGTCCCTCTCAAATAGATGTTTCTCTCTCTCTTTTGTTTCTCTCACTTTTTTTCTCTCTCTCCCCCTCCCTTCCACTCTTTCAAAAAATCTTTCTAAAAAATATCCTCAGGTAAGAATTTTAAAAAAGTGTTCCCATTATATAGCCCATAAAAACATTAAAACTGCAATTACAACATTCTTTAAAATCACCCACAATCCTGCCTTCCTACGATGTTACATTCTTTTATTTTCCCATGTACTATGTACACTATAATTCTATAACTGAATTCAGCACTTATTCTGTTTTTCCACAATTATAAATATGCATTTTAATAGGAACATATTCATTATCATCTTTTTTCATCTGTACATTATTCCATCTAGTTGAAGTATAATTGACTTAACATTTTCTCAGTAATAGGCCTTTGGTCTACATTAACATTTTTAGTGCTATAAATAAAACTTCATTGAACATCTTGATAGATGCAACCATTTTTTCTTTTAATTTTCCTCCTTGAGATAAATTTCAATCATGGAATTACAGCAATAACAACTGTCCTTCACAAATATTGACCATTTTTACTAAAAATATTTTGCTCATTTTCCCACTCACAATGGATATTGAACGAGTTTTATAATCTTTAATATTCACTGGTACATATACCCATTATATAATTTAAATTATATGTGAAATTGTATGTTTTGCTTTAATTTCCATTTTCTCCTGTATTATTGATTGCATTGTTTCCAAATGTGTTTTGAATTTCATATCTCTTTGAGGCACAGTCTACCCATGTCCTTTGTCTATGTGCATTTTTAATATATAAGCAAAGGAACTTTGCCATGGATAGTGCCCCTAAACATTCCCTTCTGCATCAATGATAAATGATTTTGGGAAACTCTACTAAATCCAGTGAAGCTAGGGACCAGGTGTTGTGTGTCAGTAACTTGCACACTGCCTACCGCGTACTATACTAGATGCTCAAAAGACATTTGTTGAAAAGGAAGAAAAGAAGAAAGGAAGGGAGGTAGGTTGGAGGAAAACAAAAATAAAAAAAAAAAGAAAGGAAGGGAGAGGGGGGAGGGATAAAGAAAGAAGAGAAACTCACTCCTTAAGGGAAAAGTAATCTTAGACAAGGAGTAATAATCATCTTAACAGCCAGGTCTGGGAGAAATTTTTGAGATAACCACTAATGTTGATCAGTTATGTCATCCTTATTCTCTCTTGAATCACCCTGTCTTAAAGTCCATACTACTTTTGTTCATCAGTTTATGTTGGTCATTAGATTCCACATATGAATGATATCATGTGATACTTATCTATCTGACTGGCTTATTTCGCTTAGCATAATGCTCTCTAGGTCCATCCATGCTGTTGCAAATGGTAAGAGTTCTTTCTTTTTTACAGCTGCGTAGTATTCCACTGCATAGATGTACCATAGTTTTTAATCCACTCACTGCTGATGGGCACTTAAGCTGTTTCCAAATGTTAGCTATTGTAAATTGTGCTGCTATGAACATAGGGGTGTATATATTCTTTGTATGGGTGTGAACAAAAATAGACCCCAGAGACACAGAAACATCAAACAGACTGTCAAACCTCAGAGGGAAGGCAGGGGAGGGTGGAGGAGGGGAAGAAAGATCAACCAATGAACTCATATGCATATATGCATAACCCAAAGATACAGACAGTGGGTGGTGAAAGCCTGGGGGGGGGGGTTGGGGCGGAGAAGGCAATGGAAGAAAACAAGGACATATGTAAATATGTAATACTTACAACAATAAAGATTTATATTTTTAAAAGTCCATACTACTTCTATTATGTAACTAACTACATTGCAGTCTTCCTTTGTTTCAGAACAATTACAAAGAGGAGGGCAGATTCCATGTAAATTACTGACCTCAGTAAATTTTCATTTTAAAAGTCAAATATATACATAAAGGGCTTCTTCAGTCAATAATATCTATGAAATATAGATATAATATTTAAATATAAATGAAGTATAAATAGCACAACTTTTAGATTTTATATACCAATATCAAATGAAGCAGATTGTTTTGAACTAAGAATCAAAACCAAGCATCCAGCTTCAGCAAATTGCTGATACAAATAGCGAAGAAGTCACATTGAATAGGTTGCCATAGTCACACAACTTTCTCTAGCTTGTCATATTTTGCTGATTTGAGCTGTCTTTTTGTTACAAGAACTAGATGCTTGCCATATTTTCCCCCTTTTAAAAATTGACCTACTCAACTTTAAAGTGTACTTTCATTTCTATGGCGAGGATGAGGAATCTGTCACTGGAATAGCAAGCAGTGACACCTCTCACTATATTTGGCTTTTGGGTTTTGATTGTTTATTATGCAGAGAGGGGAAAAATGCGAAAGTAGAGAGGGTTTGCCACTAGACCTAAACTGCTCAGCTTTAGTATTTTGTTTTGTTTTTAACTTCCCCTCTCCTGTCATTCTGCTGTTTATGATACCAATTTTATTCAGATGAGGCATTTGTGTTTGTCAAGTGAGATGGCAAATGTAACAAATACATTTCTGGCAGAATAGTGAGAAATCTATCTTTGACAGGAGTAGCAATATCACAGATTGGTGGACCCGTGTGATAATTGTACTACCTCGAATCATCTTCCCCACCCATCCCCAGAAGAATAACTGTGAGATATCCATGGCCCATCTGGAGGACTCAGAGCCAACTCTGCTAATTCAGGAGGGTGGTGTACACATCCATGCAAAGCTGAAACAATCTTGGCAAAATGCGAACTGATAATTGATGCCTGACATTTCAGGTTTTCAAAGAGGCCAGAATCAAGCAACATCTCCCTTTTTACTATGAATGACAGAGCTATGTATTTCACTGACACTAAATCTCTCTGTGCAGTAGCTTAGCAAAATGAAATCAAACATTATTTGGAACATTTGCTATTAGTCATGCAAAATTCCACAGCTTAATATGCATTTGAATAATAAATTGAAATGAGCCCAACAAAGACCAAGTCTGCAGCAGACTAATAGTGGAAATTATATACTCAAGGATATTACTATCCAAGGTGGCAAGGGATACAAATGAATGTTGGAATTCACCATAAAACTGTGCAGTAGTTCATTCAACAATATTTATGTACATCTACAACTGATTTATGGTTTCCTCTTCCTTCATTAAATCATACAACAGGAGCTTACCAGAGAAACCAATTAATATTGACAATATATTCCATTGTTATAAGAACCTTTAGCAAACAAGCCCCTAGAATCACAGAGATCTCCATAATGGCATACTTTTCAAGCTTCAAAGACAAAGAAAAACACAATCTGGGATTATAATAAAGAAATCATAATAAATGAAAAAATTTGACTGAGATTAAAGAGAGTGTGGTTAAACTCTGTGGGATCATTGGAACTAGCATAAAAGCAATTATTTAAAGGAGAAACCTTGGGGAAGAGACCAAGAGGTTTTTTGACACAGGAAAGTAGGGGGTATTGGAGAAGATTTAGGTTGTTCATTCATTCGCAGCTTCATTTATCAAAATGTTTACTGACTAGCTAATGCCTCAGAGCCATCTGGTAAGATCTTGCAATAAAAAGATAAATGCAATCAAAATGTATTTTTAAGAGATTTCACAAGTCAGTGGGGAAGATGACATGTAGAGAGATGGTGTAACACAGTGTGGAAGTCCTGTACTAGGATGATATGCAAGGAAAACTTTATAAGGCTTCAAGAGGAGCACTAAAACCCTTCCCAGTTGACTGCAATGTCGAAACTAAATTATAAAGGGTAAATAAATTATACACGTGATCAATTTGTTATCACCATAAGAAAAAAATGCACAATGTAACTTTGTGTGCTATTATGATATTGAGAGTCAAGCACACATCTAATATTTATAAGAGGCATGCAGAACACAAATCCTCCCATGTTCTTCCTTTTGCTGACTCTGAAGACTTGATGACTTTGACCTTTCATCTACATGATGGCTTTCCTTTGCTTAGCTCCTGTCCCCTATATTCTCCGATTACAGTATCCCAAAAGACTGCAAGTCATCTAAAGAACTCATTTCAGAAGAGAAAACAGATTCCTGTGATCCGAACACAATCAGACATCTAAAAACATTTCTCTCTCCATGTTGGCATCTAGAGATGCTTCCTTATGCTCACCCCAATTAATATGAAAATATGTGCCTTCCAAACTGAAGGATGACAGCAAGCCTGGGAGGATAATGTCATACTCTTCAAAGGTTTCAGAAACAAAGCATTTAAAAAAATAAAAATGTCCCAATACTTCACAACAATTTTGAAGTGTGCTAATAAGTCAATGTCAAACACACACACACACACACCACACACACACCAAATCCCTCTGAAGTCCACACCTCAAAATAATAATTATAATACTTATGTGCAAATTTTTCTAGAATATTATCCACGAATATACTCATACACTTTTTGAAAAATAGACTTTATATTTTAGAGCAGGTTCAGGTTCACAGAAATATTGAGCAAAAGAAATAGAAAGTCCCCATGTGCCCTAAAGTCTATGGTTTATATTAGGGTTCACTGCTTGTGTTGCACATTCTATGTATTAGTTTGGACAAATGTACAATGAAGTGTCCATTGTTATAGCAGACACACACTATTAACAACTATTTTCTTATTTTAAATAGTATCTGTCTTTTTCACTAAGTATCTGTCTATTTGAGACCATATAGACTTACCTTTCTTTTTAGTAATGTTACAGAATCTCATAAACGTATACTTTAATTTATTTAGAAATTGCTTATTGATATACATTACATTTTTAGTCTATATATCACAAACAAGACAATAATAAATATTCTTGTTCATATATATTGCCATTTTATGTACAAAATTCTGGATATCACATGTAAAAAGTCTAGGTATATAGGTAAAAAGGTCATGATCTTTGGAACCATACAAATTTTTCTTTCAATTACAGTGATATCATTTGTAATTTTTAAGCCATTTTGACCAAGTGGAACCACAGTTCATCATCAATAAGTTGATGGTAATAATAATCTCTTCTAATGATTGTGAAGATGGAAAAAAATATATATAAAATCCATGTATAAAACTGAAAATAATGTACCTGGTCTTACTGCCAGAGGTTTTGTGCACTTATGAGATTACCAACTTGGTCAGTTATCATCACTTCTCTGAAGCAGAGCCATTCATTCAAATTGACCCCAAAAAGAGCACTAAAAAGAGGATGCCAGTGAGCTAGACAGCCTTTAAACTGAACTTCAGAACATGCTGCTGCAAACAGATGACTGGGGGATCCTAAATTCGTTACAGAGATGAGGGCCTATGCTTCTCTTCAGGAAGGCATGGCTCCATCTGAAAGCAGAGTAGGTACCAGGAAGCACTAAACAGCTCTCAGCACTGCCCTGCAGGCAGTGGCTGCCAAGGTAAATGAAGTGGTTCCATTATGACAACCCCTGAAGGGGCAAGAGCCTTCCAGAGATCTACTAATCTTTTCCTATTTCAACTACAAAGTAGAAAACCCATGCTGGCAATCTCGGAGTGACCTTCCTAAACATAAAGGTTAGGGAAAGTCAAACAGGTTTTGTCACACCCAGAGTTGAAGAATCAAGAGAGAAAGGCTGTCTTTACTGAAAATACACACCCATACTAGTTCAGGCAATGTATGTGTGGTTCATTGCCGAGGAGACAGAAAACTCATAAATTAGGACCTTCCATGGGTTAAGCCACCCTAGGGGAATCCTCTCCATCACCACACTCCTACATTTTCTTTCATCTCAGAAGCATTTGAGAGGAACTTATGATCTTGTTGTGAAAGCTTTCACTTACCTCTCCTCAGAAGACAAATGACATTCTCATTGATGAAACTGACACATGGAGCACAGACCCATGAAAGCCCAGTTTCTCATGCGCCAACCCTTGGATTCCCGTCTGTTCGTAGGACACATATATTGCTCACTCCTTTACAAAATGTGAATGAGATGCTGCTTGATCCCTGGCAACCTCCTTCCTAAAGAATGACCCCATATGTGGAGGTGATGGTGCTCAGAGATTTACCAGTGACAACAAGGACCTGGATTAGCTGGACCAGATGTAGCATCAGAGGTCATCCCAAGGAAGAGTAAAGGCCTGGAGTTCCCTGAGGGATTTCCCTGGACAAGAAACCTGAGAGCAACCAACCATAGAAGTGACAGTTAACAATAAGAAGATCTGAAAATTATAATAAACATGTTTTGATTAACCAAACTATTACAAGTTTTCTTTTTCTCAATATTGAAAATAATATTTTTTAAATCATATGAAGAGGAAATCATAGAACATACCAAATGGTGTAAAAATGTATTATAAAGGTGTACCAACTGGTTAATGAATATGTCATTTTACTGGATTTGTGGCAGTTATGATATTTGTCAGCTTTTAAAAGTTTGTAATTTACTTTGATTTCTCATTCTAAACAATAACAATTTTATTTTACATGTCTGTGGACTTACTGTGCTCAACTGAGTGATTCTCCTGTGCCAAACAATTTTTCTCTTGGGGACACTTTTGAGACGTTTGACACCACATTGCAGGAACTAAGAACACATGGAGAACCCAAGTGAAAGTGTTCTGGTTGGTTGGCCGGATGGACTGCTACTTGATGCCAGAGCCATCAGACAGTTCAGTCATCTGAGGTGGCTCAACACACAGGTTCTCCAGGTGCCCTGGGTTCTCACAGGGTGGTGTCCAAAGTCTCTGAAGTGTTCCAAGAGTGACAGTCCACCTTTAAGGAATCAGAAACCTCCAGTCTTCATAAAATCTAGGACTGGAACTTGCACACCACCATATTCTAAGAGGAAATCAAGTCAACCTCTCAATAAAAAGATTGACAAAAAAAATGTATACCCATTTTTAATCCACCATGCAAGAATATAAAGTAGTCAGATCCCCAAAATTTACCATTAAAGTCCCAGGTAGTAGTTGTTATATAAACTTAGTGACTCTTAGGTTAGTGCTATTTGTTCTCTTTTGTACATTTGTCTTTGAATTCTTCCTGAAATTGTATGAGCTTGGGATGAATTAAATCAGAGTATATTAGACAATTTGACAACTTCTTATCTTCCTAGCATCTATTTCTCTGTCTAGCACAGCATTATTTTCATAATGAAAAAGGAAATATGTTAAGAATTTAGTTGATCAATATCATTGAATTTAAATTCATTATTAATTCTCAGTTAACCATTCAAATCGGCTTGGACCCTGGCAATGAGAGATTGACGTTAGTCAATCTGCTTTTGGATAACTATGATCTGAGAGACTTCCTTCCTATCTAGAATAAAATAATATAAATCATTTTCAAAGGAAACACAAATGTTCTTAGTAACATGGAAATAAAACTCATGCCAAACTAATTCTTTTCCAAATTATATTTTACATAGAGATTCAAGATGCATGGCTTTGTCAAAAATATACCTTTAATCAGAGTCAGTCTTAATCAGACTGAAATTTAATAAAACAAAATTTCTTCCTGGTGGATGCTGTCATTCTTATACTGCAGAGTCACACCGTCTGTTGTGACAATAAAATGTTGGGATATCTTAGAGAACATACTGTATTTACAAAGTGACTGTATATTCTATTAAAATAGAAGCCATAATAGTAACCTTTAAATGCATCAAATTGGATATTTATAATAGCCTAAAGAAAGCCTCAAGCCATCTCTACATGCCAAAGATTCTAGAGCAGTAGTTTCTTTTTTTTTTATTTTTTTATGGGGTGGGG
>NW_005372121.1:376161-408809 GCF_000412655.1 Myotis brandtii
GGTGGGGGGTTGTGGGTGGCGGTGGCAGTGGGGGTGGGGCTCCTAGAGCAGTAGTTTCTAATATGAACTAGTTAAGGGCTGTCACACCTTTCAGCATCACATAAACCCAAGTCTTCACTTAGCATTGAAGTTTAGGAGTTTTACCCTCTGTAGATTAACACATTTTGAGATTCTACAGTGGTATGTAAAAAACGATACATATACATTACGACACTTGTATGTCTGAAATCAGTGAGGCCATTCTCAAATATTTTATTACCCAATTGTCAAAGTTACTATGGCTGCTATAAGTCCTTCTGCATGACATTGTTCACATAGTGATGGCTCTAAAATCTGTCATGATGAGTATTGCCTTACCATAGGCAGTTTCTTTAGTCATTTCTGCTGACCTTTTGTCTGTGGTGTGACCGCAAGAACATTTCATTAGAGCAAACTGGGAACTAGTTCACTAAAGTTCTAGACAAGAAACAGGAAACTAACACATGGACTCAATTCTATTTTACACTGATTGTGAAAGTCATAAATGTAATTCCTAGAGCCAGCATAAAACAACTCTAATCATCTTGTAAAAAGTCTTTTTACTACATAAATTGTTCAACATGTATCTGTTTGGTGGTATTAGAGAGATTACCTATATATGATTCTACCCTAGCTATATTTAAAATCATCTATAAAACTTGTAGTAAAATAGATGCTTGATATGTATATCCCCTATGTTTATGATTTTAGCAGGAAATTTTAAGGTAGCTGCATAACTCAAGTGGACCCTTATCCACAGCTCAGTCTTAATAATAGATAATCACTGAGGTAGCAATACCAAGGAAAGCAAAGTGACTCACATTCATGCAGTAATGATTCAATGTCAGCATCACCTATTTGCTAATGCAGTTAAGTATAAAAGTTCCTAGAAAATAGGATTCCAAATATATGCTGGGATATTTTAATTACTAGCTTAAAAGAGAACAAACATTTCAAGATTATTTGAAAGCTTAATGAAGTTGTGATTGGGTACCTGAGTTTTAAAGAAATGGGAAATTGTGCCCTTCAGTATAACTTTCTGAGGCTAACATATCAAAGCCATTGGATTCACTGAAGGAAAAGACTTTTTGATGAAATAACTCCAAAATGAGAAAAGCCATTCCAAGGCTTTCTAAGGTTACGCAATTTCTATCATTATGTTCTTCCTTTGAAGACAACCATAGCAACGCTGTTTTATTGACTATTGACATTATAAGAAAATGCCAAAATGTCAAGCAGGTATGCACAGTGTAAGAGCAGAAACTGCTGGTATATTGAAGTGAATGTACTGGACTATTTCTTACCAGTGATGCTTTTCTTTTGGTGCAAGAAGAGCATTCAGCCAAGATTGTCCGATGGCACTACTTCTGTGGTACTCATGAAAAAGGTATCTTCAGAATAGAATTATACAGAAAATAGACAGCAGTTCTCCTTTGTTAAGGAGTTAAGAATTTCCATAGTCAGAACCACAATTCAACCTTTAAAACCAACATAGAATTTAAGCTTCTTTGTGATTTATTTTCTGAACACTTAATTATGTCACCACCTACACACTGCAAAAAATGTAACTGTCTTCTATTGATGACCACATGCTCTCTCTTCCTCATACTTAAAAGAAAAGTCTCTAATGTTGAATCTTGATTCTTCTTACCATTTGGTTGTTTCCACATTATGCCATGGCTACTTCCTTGAAAGTTCTAATTTATTGCTTTGAGTCTATTAAATTATACAGTTAACTGCATGGAAACCCAGATAGACAGGTAACTTTGAGATTATATGCAATAGGGACATTTGTTTTTTTAAATGCTTTTGACAAGCAGTCAAAATAAATTGTATTAAAATATTTTATTTTAAAATTAAGCTGTTACTAAAGATAATGGTCATTGAATCTTCCTATACTATACGCATAACTCTCCAATATTGTCTGCATGGAAATAACAAGAAATAATACTGACATATAAGGACTAGAGTGCATGTCCAGATAACTGATACAACAAGTTATATAGTCCCTGTCTCTACATAGAAAATAAGTAAAAAGGACTCAGTTTAATATCCATATTGATTTTGGAGGACCATTATCAAAGAACATATTTTATGCCATTTTCTTTGACAGCCATATGTTGAACAAGGGAGTCAAGTAATATTAGAATTTTTACATATTTTAATATAAATTACTATTTTCCGTATCCTCTTAGCCCTATGAAATGTTTTTTAATGAATGTATACACAAACACATTTAATCAAAATTAATTTTATTTTCTTGGTTTTAGATCATTATTCCAGCTTAATTAAGTCTGTTTTTCATTTAAATTTTACTATCTTTTTAATTGTTTTAGTTTCATTGAGATATAATTGGCATACAATTGGTATAAAATTAATGACAGCATAATGGCTTACATATATTATGAAATTATTATCACAATAAGTTTAGTTAACACTCATAATCTCCTAAAGATATGAAAAAAATACTTTTTTTTCTTTGTCATGAGAACTTTTAGGATCACTCTCTTAGCAATTTTCAAATATATCAAAGAGCAGTGTTAACTACACTCAGCATGTTGAGCATTACATCCCATTACAGATTTATCTTATTACTGGAAATTTCTATATTTTTTACCACCTTCATGGAACTTCCCAATCCCAACTGCCACTTCTGGTAACCAAAAATCTGATCTCTTTAAGAAAAAACTTCTTTAGTCTTGTAAATGTTTGATGGTTTTCTATACACCATTATTTCTAACATTGTTTCTACCACAATTAAAATAAGGGCATTTTTAATATAACAAATTTTACCTAGGCTATCATCATCAAGTCTCATTTACCTAAAGCTGTCTACAAAGGCAAGGCACATTGTTGGCTTAAATAAGTACTCAGCATTATCATTTCTCCATCTCCAGTAGGGCATTCTTTACTCAATTACCCTAATCAGTCTTACTTAATTATTAATCAAGTGATACCTCAATATTTGCCTCAGTCACCTTTACCCAGACTGTTTGCTTTAGAAGATATATATAAATACACACACCCACACACACCCCCACCCCCCTACACACACATAATCCAAATGTTCCTCTGTCTCTACTTCCTTGTCATAATCATTTTTACCAAAAAAAGTTCATCTTTTCTGGATCTTTAAGACTGATGGAGCTGGACCAAGGTGTTTGTGTCCACAATACAAGTCTTACAGCCGGATCTGTTAGCACCATGAAAGTACCAGTGTTCTTAGGGGCTATTTTAGAAAAATTTTGTAAATCAACCATAAAGGAATTATTCCCAGGATCCATTCATTGCTTGATAAAAACAGATCAATGTGAAGGCTCTCTTCTACACGATTGACCTTGATTTTTCTATAATATTATTTGAGAATTATTAAAGACCCAAAAGTAAGAAAACACAAAAACCCTTCTCCAGGCATTTCAGTTACTTGAGAAGGAATGTCCCAATAGTGTTATATTTAGCATTATAGGAAAAATTTCTCAGAATCCTCAGATTTGTCCCTATGCTTTCTCCTTTTGTCTTGCTGTATTTTTTTTCACATGTTTAAATGAATGTGGGTAAAGTTGCTACAAAAGCTTTAACCATAAAGAGGCCTCCTGTTCCTTGTCTTATTGTCACAGACACATGGATATCCTAATATGATCATATAAAATATGTATTTATAATATTATTGAAACATATTTAAGGGGTGAAGAAGAAAATCAAAAGTACTTTTATCTATTAGATTTAAAGATGGCATATCTCTTTTAAAGGTGAATTAAAATTGTTAGCATAGATTCTGTGACTATTTCAAAAGAGGAACATTAAAAACATAAAAGTCATAAAATATAGAGGATGTATATTAGGAATTGGAAGATTAAATTAAAAGGGTCTTATCTAAATGGTTCCATTGAAATTGTGCCGTATTTCTAGCCAAATAACAGAGGCAAAACACTTATTAGATCTGAATGAATCACAAAGCTTTAGAAACCACTGGGAAAAAGCATAACTACCTCTTGAGTTAGGAATTTTGAGCAATTCATTAAAACTTTAGCTACTGAATTTGTTAATGACATAATATACCCTCAAAAGAGCTATATACCTGTCAGGAAGAGAGGGGTTATCTTTATCACACAGAAGTTTGGGCAAGTCTTTAATTCATTTTGAAAAAATGAAAGTAAAGGTCATGTAGTAGGAGTATGTGCAGATTTCATCTTTCTGGAAAGCAATTTAACAACTATATTTTGAATGTAAAGCTTTATAAATATGCATTCACTTTGTTTCTGTTTGAGTATTCCAAAAGCAGAGAGAGAAACAAACAAACAAACAAAAAACACTGAGATAAAATTTTAGACACAAATAGTTGGTTTATGTGTGATTTCAGGGAGTAGGGAAGTGGGAGTAGAAGCAAGAAAGCCAATGACAGGTGGGTTGATGAGCAGATGATCCCCATTGTGGACCACTGAGAGACTGTGAAAAGCATCCTCAGGTTTGTACCACTGAATTGGCAGATTTATCCAGCAACATTCATCTTTTGTTGATTGAGGGTAGCTCCAAGGGCATGAATTATCTGGTTTGTCTAGTTTAGTGATGCCAAGTAGGTTAGCTATAGCATCCAGACAATACACTCAAACAAATAACTTAGTAAACCATCAGGCTGCATGAGAATTGTACGCAGGTGACCTTCTGAGTAAGCGGAGAGGACATAAATGGGGCCAAGGCCATCTGCTAGGCCCTTTGACGCAGGAAATGTAGACTTATTCTTTTATCTTGCCTCTCACAGTGAGTAGAGGAATGCTACCAACAGAATTTATGAAAGGTTCTGTGATATGCAAATAGTTATCTAAGATTTTTGTTTAATGTTAGATTTTATCAGAAAGCCATCTCTTCCTGCAATCAATTCAAAATTCTATTTAAATTATGGTCTATTGCATAATATGTTTTATGATATGTAGCTATGATAACAACACATCTTGCTATCATGAGATGCCTGATAGTATGATCAAATAAAAATTAAAAATTGAATAGATCCAGAGGTTTGCCAGATTTGGCAAAACACACACACACACACACACACACACACACACACACACACACACACAAACACAAACACAAAACACAACAGGACACTCGGTATATAGTACTCGTTTTCTGGGCTGCCATAGCAAAATGCCACAAATTGGGTGCCTTTAAACAACAGAAATTTATTCTCTCACAGTTCTTAAGACTAAAAGTTTGAAATTAAGTTGTCAGCAAGGCCATACTCTCTCTGCCGGCTCTAGGAAAGGGTATTTCCTTGATGCCTCTAGCTTGTGGTGGTTGCCTTCAGCGCTTGGTGTTACTTCCCTTGTAGATGCTTCACTCCAATGTCTGACTCCATATTTACATGGTGCGTCCCCTTTGTGTCTGTGTGTCTGTGTCTACAAAGACCCAATTTCCAAATAAGGTCATATTCACAAATTCCAGGTAGCATGAATTTTGGAGAGACACAATTTAACCCAGTATACACCGCCAGTTAAGTTTGCCCTTTAGAAAAACAATGTAGATTGCCCACAAATACTGCATGGGGCATAATTATGATAAAAAGTAATTGTTGTTTACTTAAAATTGAAATCTAATTAGATGTTCTATCTTTTTATGTAGAAAATGTACTCCTATAGACTATTCAGATTCTTTTTTTTTTGACAGGTTTATAATCACTTTATTAACAAATATGAAAAAATGTACATGATGTTAACAGTCTCTTTGACAATATGGGGCACTTTGGAAAAGGGGGGCATATTAATAAGTTATACTGAAGATTATGCTTATGTAGGAGAATTTTCTTTCCCACTCTTCACAAGTCCCAACCAAAATCTCAGTACACCACTTTCTGTCCAATTAAAAGAGAGAGCACAAGGGAAAAAGTGTATGTAATGATGATCTTCTTGCTCCTTCAGCCAAATTAAGGTTGCGGGCCAAAGAGAGCGACTATTCAGATTCTTTAGCATCACCTCATTTCTACATAGCTTTGAAGAGATTCAGTTCTGTAATTGGAACCTGAAGTTAAGGAAAAGTGTCAAAGATTCTCAGATTGTGCTCAGGCTTATATTCTGATCCACTTTCTCTAAATAACTGCAAAAGTATAGAGAGAAATCTTCTTCTTCCTTTGCACGATTTTCTCTTGGAGTCTGAAGTCATAATTCCACTTATTAAATATTTACTGAGTTATTCACATATACAAGGATATATGGGAAGAATGAGTATGGGCACTCAGTCAGATGGTAAAGACATAGAAATAAAGTTCTCTGCCCCCAGAGAACCTACAAATTAGTTCTAGTGATGAAAAAGACATCTGCCAAATAACTGCTTCAAGATAGAGTCCATGCCACCAAAGAAGTAAGAGCAAAGTAGAAGGAAACATGAGTAGTTGCTATCTCACACATTCTGGAAGGTTCAAGTCAGATCCCATGGAAAGGTCCCTTTGGAATTTGGCCTTAGAAGATTAACAGAATGAGAATATGAAATTGGGTGGGAGATACTACCCTAGGTAAAGAGAGTAACTTGACCAAAGGTAGGAGTCACTAGCCTGATTAAGGGTAAATGAGTCATGTAATTCCCTAGTTCCCAAACGTTGTTGTCTGTTAGAATCCCCTGTACTCTGAATTCCTTTAGTTCATCCCAAAGGATATTGATTCAGTCGGTCCAGGATGGTTCAATTTTTTAAAAAGCTTCCTAAGAATTGCAAAATGCAATATGGACCCAAATGTGTAATAGCTCAAACACAAACAAAGTTTCTATTTGTAACACATAATAGTACAAGTTAAATGTGGCGGGTAGAGTTGGGTTTTGTAGAAGTGACTGTGGGGGAAATCTATTTCATATTTCCATAGCACAAGTTATATTTCGGTCTATTCAGTAATCAGATAATTTTATACCCAATAAGAATTTTCATTAATACAAGCACCTTCTTTCCTTTCTTTCACCAATACTAAAAAAGATTCCCTGTTACTCATTCTTTCTTAAAGTGTTAAAATGGCAAAATATAATTCCAATTCCAAATTAATTTATAAATGCCCATTACTAATGGTTTCCAATTAGCAACATAAAATAAAGACAACCAAATGTTCTTGATTCTAAAACATAAAAAGAAAAACACCTGTACCACCTGATTATTTATTTTAGGTTAATGATATAAATGAGTCAGGAATATATGAAATAAATTGCACTAAAATAGAGGAACTGCCTTTTTCTTGTAAACCACCAAAAAGTATCTAAAAGTACCAGTTCAAATAACTGAAAATAACAGTGTGAGTCAAAACATAGACTGTTACTTGTTGTATCTCTGCATTTCAAATCATGCTTAGAAAAAAAAAATATATATATATATATTCCTCTATACAGACAAAATACGCAACTCTGCATGTAGGGTTATGAACTTTTAGGGAAATGTTTCTTGATGGTGTGGAAAATGCTTAATGTCTTTAGGGATTTTTCTGTTCTTTTTCTTTTAGGAAGGCTTTACAAGATTTTCATGCCATGTATCACCTTCACATAAGTAGAGCACCAAGTATGCATTATTTGTTTAAAAGATCAACATAGTTCTCATCTACACACCAGGTAATAATGATAACTAACATTTGTGATTTATGAAGCACATGTGCCTGCTTAGTCGCATGTGGTCCCTAAAGAGTTGTGGTGGGTGAGGAGGGATGGGGACTGCTGTTGCCATGACCTTAACCACACAGGTAATCAAGCTGAGGCTTAATAGTGTCACGGAATGTCCAAGGGTCCAAGTGCCCAAGGTTACACAGCTTCTTAGTGAGGGAAGCAGGCCTTGAACCCGATTCACAATCCTGATTAACAGCCCAGTGGTCTTCCTATCACACAATGAAGCTCCAAATTGTTTCAGGAAAAGCTTGTCCTCATTAAAGAATGTGCCAAAGAATGCGCAATTGTTCTCTTTGCCTCAGATTTCTGAGAAGTATTATCGGATCAAATAGCTGAGAAGCAGCTACTGGAGATATGCAAACTTCATTAGCATTTAATATCTCTGTGGTTTTGTCTTAAAATTACTTAGCAAGCTGAACTAATCAATATGATCAAGTAATGGTCTATGAACTTCTATTTTAAAGCAAAGCTGTTAGATTAAAGGATCCAAAGATAAAATCTGAAACTAGTAAACTCCTGCTAGTAATCTCCTTTATCCTTTTAATGAAATTCAAACCAAGTCACAATGAAAGTTCAGAAATGAAGAGCTTAAAAAAGAAAACATGAAAATTAATTCTGCAGAGTTTCATTTCAAATCAAGTCTTAATAGCCAAGTTCTAAAACCTTGAAAATGGAGGTTCATATGGCAGGCCTTTCACTGTCATTGTAATAATGAGGTACCACTCCTATCAAGCAACCTCATTTGTGGTGGAAAGTGTGATGCCTATTTACCAGTCTTATTTGAAATACACTGTCAGTGGTGTTTTACCTCAGATAACTAACCCCATAGCTTCCTATTCAGACAATCTGAAGGGAACAAGGGTTTCATTTATTCCCAATTTTGAAAGTTTTTAGCAAACAGGAACAAAAGCTAAGTATCTACCTATAGGGAACAGTCAATTTAATATGATATCCCTCTGCAGTGGTATATCATCTCATGAAGAATTTTTATATTGACATGGCAAAATTCCCATCCTATATAATAAAAGCCTACTATGCTAAGTGTCTAGTCATCGGTTGGCCATTCAGCCAATCAAAGTGTAATATGCTAATGATATGCTCAACCACTTGCTATTACATACACTGACCACCAGGGGGCAGACGCTCTGACTGGTAGGTTAGTTTGCTGCTGGGGTCTGGTCAGGACTAAACAAGACAGGCCAGACACACTCTGGAACCCTCTCTCAGTCCCTCCCTAGCTGGCCAACCTCCCACATTCCTCCCCTGCCCTGATCATGCCCCTGTGGGGTCCCTCAGCCTAGCCTGCACCCTCTCGCAATCTGGGACCCCTCGGGGATGTCAGAGAGCCAGTTTCAGCCCAATCCTTCAGGCCGGGCTGAGGGACCCCACTGGTGCACTAATTCATGTACCAGGCCTCCAGTAACCTAATATTAATTGTTGGCGGGGGGGGGGGGGGACCAAGGGATTTGGTTTTTGGGGGTTGCCATAAAAAAAATACCACAGACTGGGTGGCTGAAACAACAGACATTAAATTTCTCATAGTTCTGAAAGGTTTAATTTCTTCTGAAGCCTCTCTCTGAGGCTAGTAGGTAGCTACCTTCTTACTGTGTCTTCACATGGCTTTCCCCTATGCTTTCTCACACCTGGTGTCTTTTTCTCAACTTCTAAGGATGCCAGTCATATTAGATTAGGGCTCCAACAGCCTCATTTTAACTTAAGCACTGTAGTGATTTTATCTCCAAATAAGGTTACAGTCTGAGGTACTAGCAGTTGGGATTTCACCATATGAATTTTGAGGGGATGCAATTAAATTCATAACACAAATTATGTGTATAAAGATTTTTCTCTGGCTATAGGTGTGTGCATGTTATGACAAAAACTCAAAGGAAATCTAACAAAAAGTTAACAAAAATAAATGAGAAAGATAAAGTTAATTTTATTTTCATCTTTAAATTCTTCTTAATTTTAAAACTATGAACATTTATTGAAAGAGGAATGAATTAAATCACTAATCATGAACTATCAGGCCAGTTAAGGGAGTATTAAAATGGTGATGCAAAGCACTTCTACACTAATCTATCTATAGCAATGATTATCTTTCTTATATTTCACTTCCTATCCTTTTCCATTTCTTAACTATAAACTATTTCTTCAGCAAAAGTCTTAAACCGTAGCCCATGGTGTAGTATTGGCAAAAGCAGAACTTCTCTTGTTGATGCAAGGTCATTTTCTTTGCAACCTATAAAATTTTGCTGCCCACAGTAAAAGTTTAGTATTTTGAGGGCATAGACTAAGTCTTATTCATCTTTGAAACTTTGAATCACTACAGTGCTTTCAATTGAACACACACTCAATAAATATGTCAAAAGACAAAACACTCAAGTATCTCTTAGCTATTCCTTAAATAAGAAGACAACAGAAAGTGTGCTCAATTTGAGTGGAACAATTCGGTTCAAGTCCTTGTTCTGCTGAATATCACATGGATAATTGATGTCAGTTTACATGAATCTTCTTTGCTCTGGTTTCCTCATGTGTTGGCAATGTAGAAGAAAAATGTATTTTCTTAACAGCTGGTCTAGGTACAGGGAGAGAATTGCCTTAGTTTAGAAAAGGTCTGCAATAAAACACGTGGGATGGAAGATAAGATCCTTAGGACAGAAGCAGAAACCAAGGTGGGGGGAAAGTATGATTAGTTTCCTTGAACAAGAAAATGAGATAAATATGGTTCTTTCTATTCAAGGGAGAATGAAAAAAGAAAGATAAATCAAAGAAGAAATAAGAAGGGAAAGAGATGACAGCAAGTTGGCAACAGGGTGGGGCACAGCATGCCATGTTACAGGAATTAGAAATCTCTGTGTCAGGAAAGAAAAAAGGCCTAATATACAATTTTAAATTGTTTCCTGTATAAGGCGCAATTTTATCCCTCATCAAAATCCTCAAATTTTATAATATTTCTATTATACTAAAGAACATTGTATTGATGGTTGGTGGTAAATAGTGGGGGATGTGGAGAGAGGAGAGATGACTCAATGAGAAAGGGCAAGTCATTCTCAGGAGTAGAAAGAAGGAGCTAAGGCAGCCATGACAATGTAAGCCATGAAGAATTTGGAAAAAAAAATTAAGAAGGCCTTTGGGTTTCCACAATCAATAATCCTATATAATAAAAGGGTACTATGCAAATCAACCAAATGGTGGAATGACCAGTTGCTATGATGCACACTGACCACCAGGGGGCAGACGTTCAACACAGGAGCTGTCCCCAGCCCACAGGCTCGAATCACTCGATCAGGGCCTGCTGGCCAATCTCTTGGTCCCTCCCCCCAGCCAGCAGGTTCCAATTGCCGATGGCGGATGGGGAACCGGGGGTGGGTGGGAGCGGGGGGCAGGGCCAACTGCCAACTGCTGGGGAAGATGGCCCTGATTGCAGGCCAAGCCTGGGGACCATACCCATGCATGAATTTCATGTGCTGGCCCTCTAGTAAATGTTATAAGTTCTTATATGGTTTTGAGATATAGGTGGGTCATATATTAAATGGAAAAATTATGTACCATACTGACATTATAGAATTACTATATCAATCAAATGAGATAATAAGAGCTAACATTTATATAAGACTTACTATATGCCAAACACTTTTTGGAAGCACTCTAAATATTTTTACTTTTTTTAGCCCTCACAAGAATGTCATGAGGTTCCTACTGCATTTTTGTCTGCATTTTATAAGACAGGAAAATAACTTGCCCTAGTCCACATTGCTAATAAGCAATTGGTGGAGCCAGGATTTAAACTTGTAATAACCACACTATTGTAGTCCAGAACAACAGAATCATTTATGCATATTAAAGTGTATTGTGAGCAATGTAAGGTGTCACTCTCTGGCATTTAGACAGATTGAGCAGTTATAGACTTAGGAAGAAGAAGAGTGGGAGAAGTATATAAGAATTCTTCCATCTCTCTTAAATTAATAATGACCTCCCAGATGTAAGGTTATGTAGTTTTTCCTATTATGGTTCCTCAATTCAGAATTTCCTTCTGCTTATATTATAGAGCTTGTGCCTGACATAAGAATTCAGACACAGGGAGTGATTGGGGCTGAAATTCAGCCTATTAGTATATTTATTAGTCAAGCCATATGCCCATTAGACTACAGCCATTCAAAGGGAACATTTTTTAAACCCTACACAAGAATGCTTATGGTTCAGTGGGTCCTGTTTCCTCTCACTTTTTAAATAAATACATTTTTTATTGATTTCAGAGAGGAAGGGAGAGGGAGAGAGGGATAGAAACATCCATGAAGAGAGACAATCATTGACCGGAGCCCAGCCTGCATGGCTCAGTGGTTGAGTGTCAACCTATGAATCAGGAAGTCACAGTTCAATTCCCAGTCAGGGCATATGCCAGGGTTGGGGGCTGCCTCTGCACACTCTACACTGGGGAACGAGCCCACAATCTGGGCATATGCCCAGACCAGGAATCCAACCGTGACCTTCTGATTCATAGGTTGACGCTCAACCACTGAGCTACGCAGGCTGGACTCTTCTCCTTCTTGACTTAACAACCATCTACTCATCATTAGGGACTCCCTCTCCATTCCCGACATGGCTTTTCTCTCAGGCTCCTCACCCCATACCCATACCTGACATCCTGTTAGAATTAACCACTGTACTATCCTATCTCTCCTCCCCTTTTGTATATGAAGCCAAGAGCATATTGGTTCCTAACTCCAAAATGCTCAGCAAAGTGCTAAAACCATAGTAAGTTGAAAAAAAAATTTTTTTAATAAAAAAATAAAGAACCAAACAGATTTTTCCTGGGAGAGACATGCTAGGAAACCATAGACCACACATCCTGGAAGAGATCCTGCGTGAGAATCCTGAGTTGAAATTTAGTTTTAACTCCGATTCTAACTAGCTCCATGACTTTGGGCAATTCACTTAACCTCTGGCTCCTTGAAGCCAAGAGCATATCCAGTTTTGTTTTTACAAAATAAAAAAGAGCCCTCAAGTTTTGTTTTGTTTTTTAATAAATAATTGGTTTGGGTAAAATTGATCTTTGGGGTCTATTCTAGTTCTTAACTTCCTATTAACACTCTTTCTCCTTTGTCAGAAGTATGATTAATGAACAAATGCCCCTTATAACCCATTAGTCAACTTGAAATTCTGGCAAAATGGATCGCTTAAATCATTATTTTATGTTTTTCTTGGTCCAAGTTCAAATATTTACAGTCCTCAAGAATTTATAACTTCTGTTATACTATTACTAAATGTGTTCTTAACCAGCCCTGTGATCCAACTTATCTGTCTTTATTCCTAATGGCTCCGCATATAGACTATGGGGCATTAAAAGAGAATGATTTCTCTATGATAGCTAATTGTCCCATTTTTTCTTTTTTGAAATACTTAAAAAAAATTAATAAAGCGGCAGATGAGCGTGAGATGGCTGGGGTTTTAAAGCCTTAAGCACTTTAACCTTTTCCTACAGCTCAGGTGATCTGCTTGGCAGGCATATCAACAGGAGGGAACATAGCAGGTGGAAAAGAAGATATTAACAGACTCAAAAGCATGGCAATTAGCAGTCCATTATCTCCACATCAGGACTAGATTGGTTTCCCAATAAGCCTCTGAATTAACCAGGCTTCACATTCCAAAGTAAATCAATTAAAGCACGTTGCTTTTTTTTTTCAGACTTAGAGTAAACGGATATATATTTGCTTAATTCCATGTATTTTTTATAAACTGTCACATGAAAAGTCTTTTTGTCCTGCAGATACGATTGATGTAATTTCTGGATAATATCCAACCACAGAAGAAAACAGTATGAGACTCAAATTAATATAAATTAATAAGTATAATAGCAAAAGTTTAAAATCATTATTAAATGGTGGGAAGTAGGTAATTTTACCCTGACAAAAATATACGTGTGTGGGAAATATAGCATAAGCTTAATATGTAATCATATGAAATTTTCCTTTTAAGTTTTGTCACTTGTTATCCCTGTAAATGCCAGGACCTTCTCTCCATTTGATTTAAAGCTTGAAAGCCACCTCTCACTGCTCTTTCTCTTATTTGTGATGCCCAAGCTCACTGGAAAGGAAGCAGGCAGATCTCCCCTGATGAGGCTGGAATGGCACTTTTGTTAATTGGCATAACCCAGGCTAGAGAGAAGTTTTCAGTAAGGTCAGAATTAGTTACACTTTGCCTACTTTCCTCTACCTCTACCCAAAGCAGGGCAAACTCTCTTGTTAGGCTTGTTCCTGCATTTATTCTGCCTTGAGTCCCTTTCTGTCTTTTATTAGGAAGCAATTTGTTGTTCAGCTATCTCTCAGAATCAAGTTCACCTTGGCTTTTAGTCAAATCTAACCTTGGGTCTCATTCAGCAATCCTGAAACTTTTTATATGTAAACGCTTTTAAAACTCTGAAGAAAGCCATGGACTTGTACCACTCTACAAAATCATGCAAGTTTACAATTTTATGGGACAGTTCTTCAGAGATCCTTTCCTCCATATTCCAGAGACCCCCAAGCTAACAAATAGACTTCAACCTAATTCTCTGACCAAGTTTCCATGTATACCATTGTTAATGTTTTGATGACTGTTCAATACCCACAATTTTATCTTGCTGTGATTCTGACTTTTATACCATTGTAAAAACCTTACTCTGTTTACTAGGCAGAAGACAGGGTATCAGCTAATTGCTCCTCCCCTTTATTTGCAGTAAGTCCAGACCATTCTCCTTGCCTACAACTAGGTGATGGCCCCTTCTCTGAGCTCCCATCAAGGGACTATGTCTTCAGTTTAGGTCTATGACCCTCCTGATCTCCACAGGTCCATCCAAAAAATATTTACAAATATATCTTCAAATTCTTTAAAACCAGGGAAAAAATCCTCTAATATTGAAATAAAAAGACTTTAAAATCTTATTTGCTCAGCTTCTTACAACTATGAATGAATGAAAATAGGTTGTAGAGTCACTTTACACATTAAGAGGGTCTCATATTACTTTCAGCAGAACTAGAGGCTAGAGTTAAAATCCTTCTTGAATTGATAAAAGTGCATCATCAGAACAATGACTCAGCTTTTGGGTCAAGCTGAGTTTTTCAAAAAAAAAAGTGCTCTGTAATTGATCTTCTATGCTCTAGACTACGTTCTATGTATTTGAGCATTATGCTGCACTAACCATGTACACAGTAGCATTCCACTCAAAGTAACAGTCATAAGAAGGACTCATTTCTCATTAGAGTGCACTTAGAATGAGAACAATGCTGTTTCAATGTTTTAGATGAGAACTCTTTGTGGAGAAAAATCTTATACAAAGAGTAATAGGGAAGAGAAAGAGGTAGTTTCTGTGACTGAAACTTGGGTAGGGGTCATAAGCTTGCTCCCTGATACCCTCCACCCCAAGGGGTCTTCTTGGAACCACCAGTGCTCCATGGAACAGAGTCTAAAGCACATTGACAGAAAATATTTTTCTCTGTGTTGAATCAAATTTGCATATGACAGTGCAAGAGATAAATATCTGAAAGAACAGTGCTGATAATGCTTCCCATCTTACACAAAACCAAAAAGGAAGACAGCCCGTGATCTCATCACTCATTTTGCCAGAGGTCCCTGGTGAGGACTGTTTTTCCAGGAACTCAAGAAGGCAAATAAGCACGTTGCTGTTATACTGAGTGATATACCCCTGTCATGTATGGCTGGCTTCAGCTTGTCCGCACGCATCAGTGGAGGTCCCCCTTGTGCTCTTTCTATCTTGACATCACTACTTAATGCATAACTTGAAAAATAGACACTATTGCTTCCTGTCCATTTAGGACAGATTGTCAGGTCCCTAGAGCTTAGAAGAATTTACTGATCTTTGATGTCAAACCTTAAGATAACCTTAGCACATAGACATTCAGAATCTTCCATTTTCAGGCTATAAATTGCCTGAATACGAAACTGAATGATGATTGCTTAACCTATTAATGGGAAACCTCGAAAGACAATGGTTGCCCTCTCTATGTGGGCTATTTCTGCCACATAAGTTTTGCCAAGAATGCTTTTCAACCCTCACCTAACTATAGTAGTTGACATGGCAAGCCTAAATCATTCTCAGGACCCAAATTGAACATAACTTCTTCTGTGAAGCCTTCCTTAGCACACATCTCACAGAGGTGAGTTTGGTCTGCATTCATTAGTGCAATTATCTTGTGTCTATTTATGTGTCTATCAGACCATAAATTCCTTGAGGCAGGATTCATGCTTTATTTATTTATGCCTCGAAGTTTACTTAAAGGACTAGCACATAATGGAATGTCAAAAATGTTTATTAGGTGGTTGATACTGACTATTGATATCAGTGAGGTGTTTCACAGAATTGTTCTGTGGGCAGGCATACTATGAAATCTGATGATCCAAGTGGTACCTGAGCCTACAGCCAGGTGGAAATGGCATATTCCACCTTTGGAAGAAATATGATCACTGTGAAGCTAAGAGTATATATATTATCACATATCTAAATTTTGTTTTTGATATTTTATTCAATCATGACCTATTAAATATCTACTAGATTTGAGGTAATGTAGCAGATGTTTTAAATTGTTTTCAAAGAAACACATTTTTAAGAATTAAACTGATTTACCTATAACAAATTTTAACTATCTTTTAACAGTTCACTGTAGTGAGAAACAGCAGTAAGGAAGTATTATACATATTGGCAAATGTAGACTCTGGAATTGGAGGCCTATACTTGCAATCCAGCATCCTCACTAACTAGCCCAGTCACCATTTTTGTGCCTCCATTTTCTCACATGTAAAACAGGGATTAATAATAGTACTTACCATATTCAGTTATTGTGAGGTGATAAAAATACTTGCAATCTATTATAAGAACTCAACCTATGCTATGAAGTTATTGTAGAATGTTTCTCCTATCAACTGCCCTCTCTACAGACCTTTGCAAAGAAAAAATATTCCTTATTTGATCAATATTTACTAACCACCTTCCCTGTACCAGACATGTTCATGACTAGTAACATAGTCATGAACAAGACAGTGCATGCCTTCAGGATGCTTACATTCTAATGAAGACACTAGGTAAGAAGGTAAACGAGTGTTGTCTGCAGTAATATTGGGAGTAGTAATGATGTGCAAGGAGATAGAGTGAAGAGGAATATGGCTCCTTTATAGTGGCCAGTGAAACTGCTCTGAGATTTTTTTTAAGTAAAACCTGATTCTGGAGGAGCCTTATGAGGATCTAGGGGGAAAGTGTTAAAGAAGGTAGAGTGGGTACAAAGATATAAAGTTAGAACTTTCTTGAGATCAAACAACAGCAAACAGGCCAGTGTGCTCAGAGCAGGGTGAGCTTGAGGAAGAGGCGCAGGTGATGAGAGCCTAGAGCTAGGTAGGGTTCTATTCACAGGAGGCTTTGGTGGCCTTTGGGAAATTCTGGCTTTAGTGCTGACTGCAAAGTGAGGACAGTGGAAAAGTTTGCACTGTGGAAGCATGTGACTGTTTCTGTGAAGTAGAGACATTGGGTCAAGTGAGAAAGAAGTGAATTTGATTAGGTGGAACTTGTGTAGGTAGTTAGGAGGAAGCAACTTTCAGGGTATATTTTATGATAGAGTTAATATGACTTACTGCAGAATGTATATGACCCTGCAAGGAAAATAAGAACCAAAGATGACTATTAGTGTCTTTGGCCTGCACTATCATTTAAAAAATGGAAGACCAAAAGAGGAGCCAATTTGCAAAAGAAGATCCACAGTTCTGTTCGGGGCATGTCGATATCCTAATCTGGAGTTAAGGGGGTGATGTTTAAAGTGAAATTATGTATTTCAGATTGGCTAGGATCATTTAGACTGTAGATATATAAGAGGTTGCAAGATTGTACCCTGAGCACATCAAAATTCAGAAGCTGGAAAAGGAGAAGAAATTTCAGACAATGCTGTGAAGTCCAGTCAGTAAGATAAAAAGGAAATCATGAGTGTGGTGTCCTCAAGGACATCCGAAGAACAACTGCAAGGACATCAACCACATCCAGTGATGCTGAGAGGCTAATCTGAGGTCTGGGAAATATGGAGATCACTATTGACAAGAGCATTATGGCCAAATGATGAGAACAAGAGCATAATTTCATGGGTCAAAAAAGATACAGGAGGTGAGGAAATGGAAGTGGTGTATAGACATGTTTTATTAGGAATTTTACTATGCAGGAAGCAAACATGATTGTGAATGGAATGGCTAAAGAAGAGGGTTCAAAAAAATCTGTTTTCAATTGAAGGTATAACAGTATGCTGTTCCCTCTCTAAAAGGAACCTTTTGGATTGAGCAATGGGTAAAATTTATATCTCCTTCATAAACAGATCTCCCACTAAATAGGTGGTGGGTATTCTAAAGGGTATTCATTCCAAGAAATTAGATGCTTGACCTGCATTTAAATTTTGTACACTTAGGATTCCATAAAGAAAATGCAAAAACACCTTCCTTTTCTTGAGGTAGCAATTATGTTGCCTGGTGTTGTAGAATCAAGTAAAATAATTTCTCTAAATTTATTTTTTAAATGGAAGCATTTTATTTCTACATTTTAGAACAGAAGTACCAAATAATGAAAAGTTGGCCATTTATGATAAGTACAGTCTATGATTCTTGTTCATAGAAAAAAATTTTTTGAGTTATTCAGAGATGTCCCAGAAATCAGATACCTTAATTCATAAAAGGTAGAAAATATTTCTTTAGAAATATTGACAATTAAATCTTGACTAGCTTCATGTCAAAATTGTCTTTTCATAACAGTGCAATGAACTGTTTCATTTAATACAAACTAAATGTGTTTTTAATGATGTTATAATAAACCTAAAATCTTGAGAGTGATGCTGTCAAAGTATAATTGTTTCAAACTTGGAAAATAAGCCATTTATCCCCAGTGCAATGTTTATTTGCAAATAAATGGCTTGTTTTCACCTTGGCATTTTCTGATAGCAGGAGGAGACATATCCTTGGAAAAAGTTCTGTTATCTTTATTCCTTATTTTAATCACAAGCATCTGGATGAGGCTTAGTTCTCCCTCGATAAAGAAGAAAATGGAGCCATTTCAAGAACCAATAAAGGGGAATCTGTGTGCGACAAGCATGAGTCCCCCTCAGAATCATCTGGTTCTGGATACCAGGGGAGCCAAGGGAAGCACATGCCACATTTGTAACATTGCTTTGAAAATCTTCCGGGACCTCTAGAGAATACTCTTCCCCGAGGGAAATTTGGTGTGAAATTTTGCCTCATTGTTGTCAAGTAGATCAGTCCAGGAAATAAAAAAGCGTCTATGATGAGGACATTAGAGAACAAAATGAGAATGGAGCTCCTGGTTACTCATTTCCAGCAATGGCTTTTTGAAAATAGAGTAAAATTTATACTCGAGTCACATGTGAGAAGATGGCCTTGGGGACGGCTAGTAGGAGCACCTGCACTTCAGGTTGATGTTGTTCGAGAGTGACGGCACCACCTGCATTGTTCCCATATAGTCAGGGTGGTCCTGACGTGCCACTAACCCTTAAGATGCTTTCTATATTCTAGGAAATAGAATTTCCTTTACTGTCCACATCCTCACCTCCCCCCCAACATTTACCACTCGATCCTACAAACCTTATCCCCCCATTGAGTTCCTTACCTCATTGTCTTTCAGAGAAGTTGATGGTATAGCAAAACCACTTCACTTTTTAAAAATTGACTTAAATCATTGTCATGGGCTTGCTGAGATGCAGGGGCCACATTTTATAACACGTTGTTCTTCCCTCGCTCCACACCATGGCCTGGCAATGTTGTTTGAATCCGATTCATCTCTGGGCCCTCCTTAGGCCACCATGGCTCCAGTTTATATTTTCAAGCCAGGCAGATGGTGGCCTAAGGAGGACCCAGAGATGAGTCAGACTCAAACAATGAGCCAAGATCTGAAACAGTCCAAGAAGTGCCCATCGGTAGGTGAGTGGATAAAATGCTGTGGCACATTTACACAGTAGAATACTACATGGCTGTTAAAAAGAATGAACTCTTACCTTTTGCGACAGTATGGATGGACAGGAGGTTATAATGCTAAGGGAATTGAGCCAGTCAGAGAAAGACAAGTACCATATGATCTAACTTACATGCAGAATCTAATGAACAAAATAAACTCACAATGAAACCCAGTCATGGATACATGGTACAGACAAACAGATGTCAGAGGAGAAGTGGTGTTGAGGGGGTGGGGGCAGGATGAAAGAAGATGAAGAGAATAGTCAAAAATCATATATGCATACCCCATGGACACAGATAACAATGTGGTCACAGCAATGGGGGACATCTGTAATAATGTCAATAATAAAAATAAATTTAAAAAGAAAATATAAATTGGACCAACCCAACTTTTCTCTTGATATAGAATTGAAAAGCCAATCCAAGTGACTGAAATGTTTAGTGGAGAGGGATGCTATGAGGCAGAGTGAGAGGACTGATTAAACCATAATAAATTAAATCATTGGCCATAGGGGCAATGGGGGACATCTGTAATAATGTCAACAATAAAAATAAATTTAAAAAGAAAATATAAATTGGACCAACCCAACTTTTCTCTTGATATAGAATTGAAAAGCCAATCCAAGTGACTGAAATGTTTAGTGGAGAGGGATGCTATGAGGCAGAGTGAGAGGACTGATTAAACCATAATAAATTAAATCATTGGCCATAGGCAGAGTATATGAGTGAATATAAGAAGCAGTTAGTCAGGGAAGATAGAGCTAACATGCCCCCCAAAAGCAGGGACCCATGGGTGTCCATACCATCCTGAGAGAGAAGTGTCTCAGGTCTAGGAATTCAAAATTCCTGTGAGGTCAACTCTTCCATAGTTCTTGTTCTTGGATTTCCATACAATTACACTTCTTACTAAAATAAACTCATTGTATTTCATATGTTGTGTGGGTTTCTATACTTGAAGAAAAAAATATCTAACTAAAGTGAGTTACCAATACAGATGGCTGAGTCAAGTTGGATGATTGTTGCTTAGCTTTTAATGAATTGAGAAAGAGAAACTATCTTCTTCCCATGGTTCTCTGGAGTTTGGCCTTACAACAAAGAGATGCATATTCAGCCACATAGCTTGACAACATAGAGCAATTCTGTGACATAAATCCCAGAACACTGGACTGAAATGGGGCCAAGAAATTTAGGATTCGAAGCTAAAAATCTTTAACTTTTGTGGTAGATTGTTTTCTTTAATCTTAAAAAAAACCTTTATATAAAACATATCCAAGCATAGATGCTTTTGTTTAGCAACTCAGTCCCCTTTTATACTCCTCCCCTTAATCATGAAACCTTAAAAGTCCCCAGAACTCAATTTAAAGGCAATTGATCTCTCATTTTATATGTGTACTATGAAGTATTTGAGCACTACTATCAATCCTATATAATAAAGAGATAATATGCAAATTGACCATCACTTGTATGGGAACATAACCCTGAGGCTTTACCTCTGAGATCATTTGTAATCTCTGGCTCTACCAAACTAATATTCAACATTCCTATAAGAAAGTATTTTATATTTGTTCTCTGTGTAATCTTGTAAAAATTTTCAACATCATCGGTTTCAAATTCCCTAGTATTTTAACATTCATTTGAGACAAATATTTCATATCGCAGTATTTTTAACAGAGCACATTGAACGCCTTTGCCAAAGCAGATTGGATTTGGGCATCAGCCCAAAGACTGAACTTTAAAGAGAAGTTGAATGTGTTTCAAGAAGTTCTAAGGTGAAAACTTGAAGCTGAATAATGATGAGGTCTCTGTTTGTGTAACTTAACTGTGTCTTTCAGACTGAAAAAGAGACATGGTTTGTATTTAGAATTGAGTGGTTTAAGTATAGTAGTGTCTCTTAAATTTGACTTACTTAAATTTCAAAAGGTTGGCTTCTACCACATATTTCAAACCACATTTACTGAAAAATCTATATACTGTATTCTGAAACCAAGCAGCTGTGGATCAGAAATTATAGCATTAGAGCCTGTGACAGAGGTGTTAGTGCTTTCAGGATCCACTCTGCCCATCTTCCCTGGTCACAGAACTGTGATTTTATTCTGAGCAGCAATATGTTCATTATATTCCCCAATTCCCTCAGATCTAGACATGGCTAAATTTGGCCAGAAAGGCTATACGCAGAAGAGTTGTGTGATACTTCCAGGAAGACTGGTTTAAAGGAAGCAACCTCACCTGGGAGGTACCTATCTTGCTCTCCTCACTTTCCTCACTCTGATGCTTCAAGCGTGGATTGTGATGGCTAGAGATCTAGGACCATCTTGGATGACAAGGTGACCTCGAGGATGGCAATAACATGGTAAGATGTAGTGGCCATACCAGCTCTTGAGACACCTGCTCTCAGAACTTCTGTCCACTGCTGTTATTTTGTTGCTGGTGTTTCCAGTAATATAAATTAAGCCAAATTCTAATGGACTCAATAGCCTAACTTCCAAGCTATTCTCCCAGAGCTAGGCCATAAGGGGTCAGAGGAGAAAGTAAATGTGATGATTACTTTGAAAAATTAAAGATGCATCTGTTCATCTCCCACTTGCACTTGTAGGCCTCATTTTTTAAGTACAAAAGTTAAGAACTGTGCCATGTTTGAAGAAGCAAAATGATCATTCTATAAAAATATGACGATTACCTTAGCAATGTGAAATCATATTAAACTTTACCCTAAACATCTCTTTCATACTTAACTTCTGTTGAATATATAAGGTTTAGTTAATTTTAAAATAAGGGTGAAGTACATATTCCCCCCTGGGAAATCTTTCTAAGCATTTGTATCTAGAAAATTGTGTATTTGTTTTCTGTATAACTAAGTATATTTATGGCTTCCTTCTTTCAGAAATAAGAGGAAATAGAGAGACCTTTCAGAACTATGTTTCTGTATAGTTACTGTATATTATCTGTTTTTGAAAAAAAACACAAGATAACTCCATCAATCAATTATTTTCACTGTAAATGTAACTGTCACTTCACAGAGAACATTAAGAATATCCACTCCTTTTCCTTAACTATGAAAGACATTTGCATTAAAAAAGGAACATCTTTATTTCCTTAGAGTTCATCTATGCATGCTGGTTATTTCCCAGCTAAAGTCATAATCTTGTTTGCAACATCATAATCATTTACCCAGCAAACAATCAGGATGTCACTAACAAAGAATTATGACTTTAGGTGGGGGATAAAATACAGGCAGAGATGAACTCTGAGGAAATAAAGATTGCTTTTATGAAAATGTGGCTAGCAATAAATAACCAGAGATGAAAATTATGCTGAAACAGAATATCCCATAAAAACAGATTTGGGGAGGTATAAATAGTATGTTTTTAAAATTTATCCTCTCTGAAAAATACCATGCACAGAGTGTTTATAAAGCACCAGTAGAATTTTAACACTTAAAAACTTTGAATTTTTAAAACAGAAGAAATCTATAAACATAGTGAACAATGTTTCAGAAATATTTTTAATGAGATGAATTTAGATATTTAGCTTTCAACATAAGTGCCAGCTTTATACATCATTCAATCTAATCATCCTGCTCATTGAAAGCATTCTCTGTTTTTGATATTCAGTGATTTTTATAAATCATTTATGTCAACTTGATTCTGAATTCACTGACCCATCCATTAATTTGCCTCTTGATTCAACAACTCTACCCTAAATTCATAAAAAGTGATGATAAACATGGCAGAGCATGTTCCAGTGCCTAAAGTGTTTCACATCATTACTGCCTTTGATTCTCACCACATTCTTCTGAGCTAAGTAATGTCAGTATCTTTTTCTCCAATGCATGAGGGAGAAACACTTTCAAATAAGTGATCTGCCAGTTAGTAAACAGTGTTAGCTGATCACCTCTGTTTCTTCCTCTACATACATCATGCTGCCTTCCCCTGGGAAAAGATAGGGACTGAGATGACTTATCAGTTAGATCCTGATCATTCATTCATTCATTTATCATTGATCACCACCCAGTCTAAATTAGGATTATGCTAAGAGGCTAAGTGTATAATAGTGAACAAAAGAGACATAACAATGAAATGTGTAGTCTAATTGGGAGACATACATTCAATAAATAGACAAATTAGTAATTATAGGTACCATGAAGGGAAAATTAGGATGCCATTAAAAAATAACAGAAAAGTACAAAAGAATTTAGATAGAAAGTAGAGAAAGTCTCTATATTTTGAAAGTTTAGAGAAATATATAGCATGTGGCCAAAAACAAGATGAGATAAACATAGCTCAAGATCTTTCCAACAATTGAATCATAGGGACAAAGAGAAGTGTGTTTGTTTTCTTGTTATTGTTTTTTTTTATGTATCAAGATGTTAGTCAAAGTATCAGAATCATTTTGTAACATTATTTGTTCAAAAACACTTTTCTGTCTGCCACACAGATAAGGAACAGCATTAAGTGGTATTAAAGGTAGTGTACCTTTGGCCTGTGTTAGGTGACACACCAGATGTGAAGGACTAGATGTGAAGGACTTCAACAAATATCAAACAGATTAAAATATATATATATATCCTTAATATGCAAATAGACCAAATGTCAGGACAACCAAACAACTGAACAACTGGTCACTATGATGCGCGATGACCACCAGGAGGTGGGCACGGAACATGGTGTGCATTGGCCACAGCGGGATGGTGGAGCAGGTGAGTGGGGGCACCAGACCAAAGTGGGGTGTCAGTCGCTGTCATTGGGGCGAGCCTCTGGTGGTTACTGAAAATTATTTGCTCCTCTGCACCGCGGTCCAGCCCGGTGCTCACACCTGCTGCCGGCACCCACATCTGCTGCCAGCCCCAGTCCCACTTGCCTTTGTTGCCGCTCCAGCCACTGCTCGCACCTCTTGCCAGCGTCCGGTGCTGTCAGTGGGTGGGAGTGGTGGCTGCCCACCCCAGTCACCCCTGAAGGCCTCTCCACCTCCCCCTGCTTCTGAGGTACTGTCAGTGGGTGGGAGTGGTGGCTGCCGTCCCCACTCGCACCTGCTGCTGGCACCAGCCCCAATCACTCCGCGCCATCAGTGGGTGCCAGCAGGGCTAGCATGTGGGAGTGGTGGCAGTGGGAGCGGGGCTGCTTGCAGACACAGGACCAGGGGCCGTGGCAGGAGGGGCTGGGCAGGGGCACGGAGGATGGGCCGAGACCTGCCTCTGTGCCCACCGCAGCCTCGGGACCCACAGTTCCTTTCAAGGTGCACGAATTTGTGCACAGGGCCCCTAGTCAAATATAATTTATTGTCAATTTGTTTCCACCATGTGTATGTCCAGAACTGTAAAATTACAAAATTTAATAAGCCTATTGTACCACCAGGCAAATCTGAGCATAAACTACTAAATGCCAACATGCATGTAATATCATGTGGTTTTTTGTCTAATAGTTGTGACAGGCACACCCTACTAACTCTAGTAGCAGGAATATGGCTATGATGTACCTGGAATGTCTGTAACTCAATTCCACAGTCAGAACTGGATGCATGCCTTATACAGCAATTTTAAACTTGAGCTTCAAAATGAGAGAACACACCACAGCCGCTTCAGGCACAGGCTCTAATCTTATTTAGTTTTTATTTCCTCATTAGACTAATGGCAAAGGAATTAAGGAACTTTTCTAAATGTGTGGTTATGGGAAGCAAATAAAGACAGAAGGGAGTCTGCTCTGCTCTGCACAGAGGACCCTCATGTTTCATTTCAATGCCATATTGCAAAATAAATGACAAAGTCAATGGTCCACTCTTCATCTCAAATTCTGGCCAGAAATGCACTGATGACAACTAATTATCAGCTTAATTTCTTATTTTAAAATTCTTATGTTGTAAAAGGCAATGTCATCTTATAAAATGTCTTTCTGAGCTAGTTCATAAATGACTCAAGCTATGAGTGAAAACACAAAGAATACTGGTGGTCCTCTTCCCTAATGAGAATAGGAAAACATCTCCTTCCACTTTGTCTGAGAAAAACATGAGTTTTATAAATTGCATCCAGAGGAACAATTTTCTTCATCAGAACTATAAGGATGATGTTGTCTCAGAGCACAGGAGTGTAGGGAGAGTCAAGAAACGTTAAACCTGAGCAAGCATGCTAAAAAGAAAAATAATGTATTTGAACAGGCAATCCCCATTTTAGCTACAGATAATTCAGAAAGCTAGCAGCCTCGGGACAAGATGCCAGGAGGTTTCTGAGACAAACGATGAAGATTCAAGGGTGACTCACTGTTGTCTCTACAGGATTATGATAGAGGAAGTGCCCAGAAGACAGTAAAAATACTGGAGAGTCACACGCTTATTTTTAAGATATTTCTTTTGTGAAATTTTTTATTCTGATAGTATGATTAACTTTGCTGACTTCTTATTGTTCATTTATGTTAATCACTTTTAATAAAGGGCATTTTTAGATTTAAAGACACACCAATGGCTATAGGTTTCTTCATCATTTTCTATCCTTTCAGTAAATGATGTGTGTGAATGTCAGTACAATTTATTGATGCCGTGGAAAGAGGATCAAAGATGAATTTACACTCAACAACCATCTGTCTTGTGTAAGGGTTTACTATCCAGAATCACAGATAAGACAAAATGATGGCACAACCAACCTGCAGGGATATTTTTCTGATAAATCCACAAACTCCTTAAAGGGAAGCCATCCTAAAAAGTCCGTAAAAGTCTCTCTCCACGTATTCTTCTGCTCTTGAGAACCTGAATTCTCAGTTCCTATAAAACGCTGAACACCCACCAACCCAAGTAACTGCTATTTTCATTGGCTATCATAGCAGTCATTCAAAGTGATTGTAGTAATTAGGGTTCTCCAGAGAAAAAGAATCAATTGTGGAGTCTGGCAAAACCAAATCTATGTGGCAGCCTGGCAGTCTGGAGACTCAAGAAGAGTTGATGCTGCAACCTGAGTCTGGAGGAAGTCTGAAGGCAAAATTCCCTCTTCCTTGAAGGACCTCAGTCTTTCTTCTCTTAAGGCTTTGAAACTGATTGCATGAGACTGGACAGTAATCTGTTTTATTCAAAAATCTACTGTTTTAATTGGTAATCTCATCTAAAAATACCTTTGCAGAAACACCTAGAATAATGTTTGACCAAATATCTGGGTACCATTGCCTAGCCAAGATGACACATAAAATTAACCATCACACTGGCCCTGGCCCTCCTAAAATAAGATGCTTTGGGGACCTTTTGTGTGTGTGTGTTTTACTAGAACAGAGAACAAAGTATTATTTCCTCCTTATTTGGGGTCCCTTTTTTGTTTTGTTTTTTTCTAGCAGCAACTTTTGAAGCTATCATAACTTCTATAAATGCCAAAACACTAACAGAAAAAAAAACAAAAAATACCTATAATTATCAAAGTAAAAAAAGGATTCCAGACATACTTGAGGATACTGCCAAGTATTACTTGGCCCTCAAATGTGTACTCTTACTGATGACATAACTACTTAAAATATAATTTGACAATTAAATATTACTTTAAATGTAATTATGTTGTAGTCTATGGTAGGTTCTATAAACACAGATTTAACTGTTATCTATAATAATAAAAGCATAATATGCTAATTAGCCCAGACATCCTTCTAGATGACCTTCCGGATGAAGCCTGGGCTTTGAGGGAAGCCCGGGTCCCGGGTGTCAGAGGGTATAATTTGATTAAATATTACTTTAAATGTAATTATGTTGTAGTCTATGGTAGGTTCTATAAACACAGATTTAACTGTTATCTATAATAATAATAGCATAATATGCTAATTAGCCCAGACATCCTTCTAGATGACCTTCCGGATGAAGCCTGGGCTTTGAGGGAAGCCCGGGTCCCGGGTGTCAGAGGGAAGCTGGTGCCAGCAGCCGGGAGAAGGAAGGCCTACTCTTGCATGAATTTCATGCATGGGGCCTCTAGTTTATTATACTATACTAGAGGCCCGGTGCACAAAAATTTGTGCACTCGGGGGGTCCCTCAGCCCGGCCTGTGCCCTCTCACAGTCTGGGACCCCTCGGGGGATGACCAGCTGCTGGCTTAGGCCTGCTCCCAAGGGGATTGGGCCTAACCTGGCAGTCAGACATCCCTCTGGCAGTCCGCGAGCCCTCGGGGGATGTCCACTTGCCAGTGGGGAGCAGGCCTAAGCCATCAGTCAGACATCCTTAGTGCTGCCGTGGAGGCGAGAGAGGCTCCCACCACCGCTACTGCGCTAGCCATACATGAGCCCAGCTTCTGGCTGAGTGGCGCTCCCCCTGCGGGAGCAGACTGACCACCTGGGGGGCAGCTCCTACGTTGAGCGTCTGCCCTCTGGTGGTCAGTGCACATCATAGCGACTGGTCATTCTGCAATTAGGTCAATTTGCATAGTAACCTTTTATCATATAGGATATTATTTCTATGCCACAGCACTTATCTTTACATATCAATGTTCTCTACTAGTCTCTAAATTCCATGATGTCAGGCGATGTGTTTTAATTCTCTTTGTAAATCCAATCTGTCTCCCAAAGCTGTGGCTCCTACTTTGATCAATAAGTGATTTGCAAGTGCAGGAATGATCTGTCATGTATGCTTTCACAGGACTCAGCCAAATATGAGGATCTTTGTCTTCGCCTTTATCATGGCTCTCATGGTTGCCTTGGTTGTAAGTATATCAGAAAATTTTGAAGAATATGTTCTCAGGAATTATTCAAAGATGGTCTCTTGTTTCTTGTGTTGTGGACCAAAGTTGCATTGCCCGAACATGGTTTTGTATGGACATTTTCCTTAAATTAGCCTATATCAGTACATTAAGGACTTAGAATAAATCTGGAGTACACATGAGACACTAAGCCCACACAGAAGTGGAAGTGCAAAAATAAATAAATAAAAATCCAAGAAGAACAGAGAAAACCATAATCATATCATCAGTCTGTACCTGTACAATCAATATGTAAATGTACATAGTTTTTCAACAACTTCAAACCTACATGGTCTTGTGTTAACCCACATTTTAACTTTTCATTTTCACTCTCCTGGTCACAGTGATAGATTTTCTTCCTTATCACACAAAAGAAATTTGGTCCTGAGTGAGTTGATATTGAAATGTAATGAATTAATTATAGCCTAAGCCTAGTCTTCATTCTGTCACTAACATGAAATAGCCAACTTTGTGATCAGTTACCTAAGGCTTTGCCTCCATTTGGTTTAATCATAACTGTGGAAGCCAAGAGCATTTGACATTCAATCTAGAATTATACAATTGAGATGTTCATTCTTTTCTTTTCTTTTTTCAAGAGTGCCGATTCTTCATCTCATGAGGTAAGACACATTCATGTACTGAGAAACTTAGTAATTAAACATGGATAACAATTTTAACTTGTTCTTTATTTTAACAGAAACATCGTTATTATAAAAAGAAACACCATGTAAGTATTGCCCAGATAATGTGGTATAGTAACACACATTCCCTTGTCTGAGTATTTATTCTATTAGAAGAATCAACCCTTATCTCTGAAACATATCTATATAATGAATGCCTGATGTGGACATTGAGTTTATTTATTTATGATATACTGCTAAAGGACCAAAGCTTATGTACTGGTAGCATTTAGATAGAACATATAATGCTACCCTGAAGAAGCCAAGTGTTGTTGCAGAATGTAAGCATCATTGTTTGGTAAGTAATTGCCTTGGCCTAAAGAATAGCTGAATATTAACCCTTTGAGTGCCAACCAATATCCTAGGAACTATGCCAAAATTGCCAAGGCATTTTTGATGATTTTACAGCAGTTTAGGAAAAAAAATTATGAATTGCAAGTAAATGAAGTTACATATTCAAAAACTTAAGGAAACCTTTAATACATTTGTTTTCATCTTTGACATATATTGTTTGCTGATTATATTATAAAATACTAGTAGAAAAAAATTTTGAACAAAACATATAATGTTAAAATAGAGGGACACCCTTCTCCAATATCTTTCACAAAATCGTCATCTTTACAGCAAGAATTGACATATTTAGCAATATCATCATCACTAATAAAAGCAGACTTAGAACTGGACGCCATTTCGAAGCTTTAGGGCTACAAAATCTGAGTAAACTCATAAAATCGTAGTACCTGTAAAAAATTAGGCAGATAAATGCCAGTGGTCAATTTTAGAACTACAAACATTTGGCATCATAAGTAATCTGCACTTAGGTGCCATCTGCCAATAAAGAGTGAACTACTAGCATCTAATAGTGACACTGCAGGAGGAGCGCGATAGCGCTCCCAGCACTTTTGGCAAAAAACAGGAGGAGCGCGATTGCACTCCCTGGCACTCTAGGGGTTAAAATACATTAAATATAATATATCTACAATGGAGCATAGAGGCTGCTAATGCACAGGTGATGTGGTAAGTTTTCACCTTTTGATTCTTGTGGAAGATGATGAAGTCATTAAGTTAAGTTAAATGGATCTGTTAAATAAGATAAAAAAGGTCATTTATTCAGGATTTTTTAATGAAATACTCTTAATATCTCAAATTATTGTCATGTCATATAAATATGTCTCAGAAATTCTTATGAATATATTAAATAGATTAATTTTAACATGGCACCAAATTAAAAGATAAAGGAGAGATAAAAAATATTGAATTTAGCAGGAATGAAATTAGAGAAAGTAGGAGTTTGAAGAAACAGTAAGGTCATTATAAGTCAAGAATGAGACATAGCAATTCCACCTAACCTGAAAACAGCAAATTCCTTCTCTCTGGAAAACTCAAGGATGGAAAAAGCAGGAATTTGGAAGTAATACTTTAAGGAATATTTAAATTTCTGGAGTGGTTGGCTCCACGTGTATTATAAAACAATAAAATTGTCAACAAACAGTTTAACTGTAAATGTTGTTCTATTTTTCTCTTAAACATTTTTCTTATAAAAAAAGTGTAAAACTATATAAAATTTTGAAAAATCAAACACCTAGGTGATCTATGTGTTCCTACCAACTTTAACAAATTAAGTTTCTAATGGAAATTATTGTGAAATATTTACAGTCATTGTCTCAATTCTCTGCAATTTTATCTTTTCAGGGAGGGTATTACCCATATGGGCAGTATCCACCAGCATATCCATATCCATATCCATATCCATATGAAGGAAAGTAATAATCACAGGACAGATGACAGAGGTAAGCCACATCCAGTTACATTTTTTGTTCTCCAGAAATTTAATTGAGTTAAAACAAGAATAAATAAAATAAAGCCATCAAACCAAAAGCAGACCGGTTTGAGTAGTATAGCTAGGTGTAGCTTTCCTAAAGTGCATTTATTCCTCTAAATGTTTCTAAAAGAAAAGTTCTGTGCTGGTGTGGTTAGAGGTGAGCTTTTAGGATGGGAACCCTGGTGATTGTATCCTGGTTGGGACAACTACCAGTTTCATGACCTTGAACTACTTCTAATCTTTTTTAAACTTCAATTTTCTCATGGACAAACAGGTATTTTAATATGTACCCACTTCATAGAATTGGTGAGACTATTGAAAGATATATTCCATCAATGCCCGTGATTAAAGTTGCATATGATTGTGACTATACCATGCCCAGCATTAAATCTGTGCTGCATATTGCTTAAAGGTGACCTTCCAAAATGTAATCTTTGAAGCAGGCACACAAACTCCATCTGGGCAATTGTTAGAAAGTTAGAGTGTGAAGTCCCACCCAGACCTATTCAATCAGAATCTGAATTTTAATAAGGTCCCTATTTGATTCATAACATAATAAAGTTAGAGAAACTTTGCCTTGAGACTCTGATGAGCAATTGGGATAGGGACCAGTGTTCTGATAATTCTAACAAGAAGATAAGGACATATTACAAACTTATTTTTTAAAAGTCAATTTTATATGAAATAACATTAACTATTACAAATTCCATGAAAAATTAAATATTACACTATAAAATGGAGCAGTTCTGCAATTTAGAGTTAAAATAATACTGACAAATGTCAGTTATTTTTAAATGTACATAGATAATTTATTCATATTAAACTCCAATATGAATAAATTACCTATGTACATTTAACATAGGGCAAAGAGTTTGAACTTACTCCCTTAGGCATTACAAATCTACACTAATAAAAGACAAACATGCAAATTGACCGTACCTTCGCTATGCCTTAAGCCATACCCACCAGCCAATCAGAGCAACTATATGCAAATTAACCCAACCAAGATGGCGGCCGGCAGCCACAGAGCTGGAGCAAGCAGGAGGCTTGGTTGCCCCAATGATGGAGGAAGCCAAGCTTCCCGCCTGCTGCAGCCCAGCTCTGAACTCCACTCAAAGCAACAAAGTTTCAATTATAGAAGATAAATAAACCCCAGATACCTGCTCTCAGCCGGCCATGGCCACAGAGCTGGAGCGAGCAGGAGGCGTGGGTTGCCCCTGGCGATGGAGGAAGCAAAGCTTCCCTCCCGCCTGCCCTGGCCGGCTCTGAGCTCCTCTCAAGGCTACAAAGTTTCAATTGTAGAAGGAAAATAAATCCCAGAATAAAAAAAAAAGAAAAAAGGAGAGGCTGGGAGCTTCCATCGCTGGAGGGGTTTGGCCAGGCTGAAAAAGGCCCTCAGCCCCTCACCCAGACTGGCCAGGCACCCTAGTGGGGACCCCTACCCTGATCCAGGACACTCTTCAGGGCAAACCAGCCAGCCCCCACCCATGCACCAGGCCTCTATCCTATATAATAAAAGGGTAATGTGCAAATTGACCCTAACAGCAGAATGATTGGGAATGGCTGGTCACTATGACACACACTGACCACCAGAGGGGAGATGCTCAATGCAGGAGCTGTCCCCTGGTGGTCAGTGCACTCCCACAGGGGGAGCTCTGTTCAGCCACAAGCCAGGCTGATGGCTGCCAGCACAGTGGTGGTGGCGGGAGCCTCTCCTGCCTCCTCAGAAGCACTAAGGATGTCTGACTGCAGCTTGGGCCTGCTCCCCGCTGGCAAGTGGACATCCCCCGAGGGCTCCCGGGCTGCCAGAGGGATGTCTGACTGCCAGCTT
>NW_005372121.1:410938-421651 GCF_000412655.1 Myotis brandtii
TCTGTGTCCCCCGCTCACCTGAAGCCCCTAAAATAGTCGGGGTGTCCACTGCTCAGAGGCTCCCGTGAGCTCATGGAGGTGGGCCCTTGGTCATCGGTTTTTATTTTTTTACTACATTGTTTCCGTGTGCAGTGATCACACTTCATCTGGAGCAGGGCGGGCTCAAGTGACCTTGTGGAGTGTCTAGGGCGGGGAAGCAGCCGCAGTGCCATGGTTGTCAGTGCCGGCAGCTCCGGACCACCCCACTTGGTTTTAAACGCAAACCCACCTTGGACAGGCCTTCAAGGTCTTTTTTCCTTTTTTCCTTTTTTCCTTCAAGGTCTTTTTTTCAAGTGCTGGCAGCGCTGGTCCCTTGGTGCCTGGCCTGTCCTCTTCAGATTCAACCTGCAGGACTACTAAGGGAGCCAGTCCAAGGGAGGGGAAGCAGCCTCAGCGCTGATCGCAATCACAGGGCGCAGGCAAGGCGGCACACAGGCCTGGGGTGCCACCTTGCCTGCGGCCAGGCTCTTCTATGGCAATGCAGCTCTCTCTCCCTCCGATTGCCATGCGATCACCGGACGCAGGCCAGCCGGCACCCCTGGTCCCCGGGGTTCTGGCAGTGCCGCCTGGCCTGCCCCTGGCTCTCTCTCCCTCCAATTGCCATGGCGATCACGGGGCAACAGGCCAGCCGGCACCCACAGCCCTGGGGTATCCGGGGGTGCCGGCTGGCCTGCTCTGTGGCTCTCTCTGCCCCCATCCTCATGGCGATCACGGGGTAGCAAGCCAGCCCGCATCCCAGCCCGGGGGTTCAGGGGTGCCAGCTGGCCTGCACCTGGGCTCTCTCTGCCCCCAATCGCCATGGTGATCACAGGGAAGCAGGCCAGCTGGGGCTCTCTCTGCCTCCAATCCACAATGCAATCAGGGATCACCACCACCTTTGCCCGCCCCCCACCTCTTGCCTGCTGCCTGGGTTTCCGATCCCTTTCACCTCCCAGCATTGTGGCTACATATGCAAATTAACCGCCATCTTTGTTGGCTGGCAGCTAATTTGCATATCGCCCTGATTAGCCAATGGGAAGGGTAGCGGTCGTACGCTAATTACCATGTTTCTCTTTTATTAGATAGGATATTTTACTGATTTCAGAGAGAAAGGCAGAGGGAGAGATAGAAACATCAATGATGAGAGAGAATCATTGATCAGCTGCCTCCTGCATGCCCCTCACTGGGGATCAAGCCCAAAACCTGGGCATGTGCCCTGACCGGGAATCGACCACAACCTCCTGGTTCATAGGTCACCGTCAACCACTGAGTCACACCTTCAGGCAACTGTTACTTTTCTAAACTCACCAAATTTTACCAATAGGATCTGCAATATAGATTATTGTTTGATACACAATATATTAGTTGGAAGAAACAGTTCTTTAACTTTTATTAGTCTGAAAATCTTGAAATACCAGAAACATTAATGAAAATCTCCAGCACTAGAGAAGTAATTTCTTGGTTACTTTTATTAGTTGTTAACTTTTTTCCAATTACTTTGGATACAAAAAGTAAAAAGTGAAGAACAAATGACCTTTAGGTGCTCTTTGGCCATGGTAGTATGATGACATGTTGCTTGTCAAGAAAGTCCTTTTCCTCCTCGTCCTTGCTGCTTTCAGAAAGTGTCAGGAAAGACTGAATCTCAGTATCTTTTTCAGAAAAGCTGGAAATACATTAAAAGATCAATATACAATATACAGAACTAGGTTTGAACTCTTCATTTATCTTCTGATCAATACTACATACGTAGAAGTCACTGGAGGCAGGCAGATGGGAGGGGGCCGCCTCAGACTGGGGCCATAATTTTCAACATGCCCAATATACCAAGCCTCCTTTTAATGAGAAATTCTCGTCATTTTCCCTCTCCCAAGAAATAAAGCCACAGTGGTACCAAGGAGAGAAGGTTTTACAGTCTCTGACTGTGTCTTTCACCGATGATTCAGAAGGCACTTTGGAAACTTGCTGAGCCTCGGGGTCAACATTAAGGACATTCATCATTACATTGGCTGTTTAATAGAATCCCAATGAATGTAGACTGCCAGATAAATCAACTCTTTTGTGTACAGTAAATTAGGACTATGTGGATAGCCAGTCAAGATATGCCAAAACCAGAATGAATGACAATAATTATTGAGTTATTTTATTTTTTTGTGTTTTATTGTGGAGAGGCAGCTCTGTTGGAGGCTCCAGTGTGTAAGATTCCAGAGTGGGAGAAGAGGTAGAGTGGGGAACAGTGGGGGGCCTGCACCACTCAGATGTTCTGGTTTAAATGATCTCAATTGTCAGTCCATGTATGGCACTAAATATAAAATACTTGCCTAACATTCCATGATGGATATAACTGTTCTTTGGATTTTTTTTTTATGTCCAACACTGGCTAAATAGCAGAGCCTACACTCTCATCTGCGAACCAGTGCAGATCTAACTGTGAATAAAAATGTTCACTGGTAATGACATTTTCATGACATTCTTAGTTTTAAAGCACAGTGTTTTATTCTGTTAATGTGTTCCCCTTACGTGTTTGTGCTAATTGTTCTTTATTTTATGAAACGGTGGTGACAGTAAGTGGTAGGTTTCTTTTATCTTTAATTACTTTGGTGGGGGGTTGGGGGAATGGCAACTTTAGATTTACCCCTTTTAAAAATAAACTTTTAGTGTTAGAAATGCAAAAAGCCAAGAACCACAGCTAAATTATCTCCTTCTTCAAAAAACAAACAAACAAACAAACAAAAACTCTTGCTTTCCTTTTACTGCAATATCAGACTTCAAACCAATCAAAGAAATTTACAATACAAGGGGCTTTTATTTACATTTATCACAAACCTATGCGAAACCCTCCTCTTTTTACAAGGAGTTCCAGTATGTCAATAGTAGAGTGACATGGTAAACTACATTTCTTAAGCATTTATTAGTATATTAGTATGTTCCCTATAAACTGGTCACCATTCCTAAAAGCTCTTACCTTATGTGAGGAATGAGTAAAATGGTAACAAACTGAATTATGCTATCATCAACAGCATGGACTTGATTTCAAGAAAGAAACCTCTCAATATAGTATTCTGAAAACTTTATTCACATTGAGTAAGATTCTACTAATGCAAAGTATTAAAATTTATTTAAAATTAAAAGTATTAGGTTAATTAATGAAAGTAAGGCAACTGCTTTTCAATTTAAAAAGAAATGCCGGGTGGTTATTGAATTCCATTTTTTACATTTTTCTGACATGTTTTACAGCAGAGATTTACATACTTACATATTATAAGTAATTTTTATACTTCATAATAAAGCAACACCTCCATAAGCCTTTTACTAAATCCCTACAATAGGTCAGCAAAGGACACAAACATTTTACATGAATAGCCGTATAAAGTACACACATGGGGACCATCTTTCTTCATATAGCAAAGAGAATTAGTTGGGGCTTGTCCAAATTTGTTACTATGCATTATGTTTACATATAACCTACCTCAGTTCCTTAATTCCACAAGGGCCCTTGGAATGTGAGGTCTTGAAGAAATCTAGGGTAGCCTGACTTATGTTCAGCGAATCATTGTTGAAGGTTGGTGACTCTTCTGAGGTTAGGCTGTAACTTTTTTCCGAAGGATCTGAAATATTTTATTCCATGAATTGTCAACACATAAATTCAAGAAACAAATGCACAGCATATGGCTCTGACATTGTATCCAGAGTAAACTATTAGTAGTATAAAGAGGATCATAGATGTTGTACCATCTCTTAAGTTTCTAATGTTTGTAGGATGGTCACAGAATGAGGTAAATTTGTTTTGAGATTCCAGATTAGGGCATGGGTATCAAGTCACTTTAACCATATTGTTTTTTTGTTTAGCAAATCCCCCAATCTTACTTTTTAGCTTAATTGGGATATATTTGACATGAAACATTTTTTTAAGTGTAAGGTGTACAATGTGTTGATTTGAAACATATATTGTGAAATGATAACCACCATAGTGTCAGCTAAAACCTCAATCACATCACATAAGTGCCATTTCTTTTTTGTGGTGAGAACATTTAAAATCTACTCTTTTAGTAACTTTCAAATATGTAATACATTAATATTAATTACAATCCCCACCTGTATGTCAGATACTCAGAACTCCTCATCTTGTACTTTTTGATCAACATCTCCCAGTTTTTCCCACCCCGAAGCCCCTGGCAACCACCATTCTAGTCTGTTTCTATGAGTTTGGCTGTTTTAGACCCCCATGTAAGTGATATTATATAGCATTTGTCTTTCTCTGTCTGACTTATTTCAAACAGCCATATTAATTTAACAATATACATTATACCTAAGAAAAGTGTCCAATGCCCTGAGAATTCATAAAATTACAAAGAAAACCAAGTGATCCTCTTAAAGCTAGAATATTGTCAACTCCTCAACTTATCTGAATGTTAAACACTTTATTATCCCTTTTTGTCTTCTAAGAAATAAAAGCTTTACCTCCATACAGTGGGAGGCAAATGTTAGTCGTGGCAAAGTTGCCCTTTTGTGTTTGTTTTTGCTTCCTGGCTTTGTTTGGGTAGAAAATAACCATTTGTATGTGAAAGGGGAGAAGTCTTAAATCTTCTCCTTTTCTGTAAAGCTAGCCTATGGTTCAGCCTAGGTAAGAAAAAATAGTGCAAGTTATGTGAGCAAAAATATAAGCAAACATATTTATACTAATAAAAGGGTAATATGCTAATTAGACCAGATAGACTGGACGTCTTCGGATGTCCTTCCAGACAAAGCCATGGTGGCGGGGACCAAGGCAGAGGCAGTTAGGGGTGATCAGGCCTGCAGGGGAGAGTGGTTAGGGGCATCAGACAGGCAGGCAGAGGCAGTTAGGAGTGATCAAGCCAGCAGGCAGAGGGGTAAGAGGTGATCAGGCAGGCACGCGGAGGTAGTTAGGGGTGATCTGGCAGGCAGGCAGAGGCAGTTAGGGGTGATCAGGCAGGCAGGCAGAGGTGGTTAGGGGCAATCAGGCAGGCAGGCAGAGTGTTTAGGGGCAATCAGGCAGGCAGGCAGGTGAGCCATTAGGAGCCAGTGGTCCTGGATTGTGAGAGGGATGTCTGAGAGGGGTCTCGGATTAGAGAGGGTGCAGACCAGGCTGAGGGACCCCCACGCCCAATGCATGAATTTCATGCACTGGGACTCTAGTCTTTATATAAACTACCAAGAAGTCAAGTATAAAAAGAAATGATTACTATATTACAAAGGCCATAATGCCTTCTCTCTGTCATTGATACAATTCTAAGAGTCATCTAACTTGTACATAAGATTATGCTGACTTTTAAAATTGTTAAAATTCCTGGGTGCTCCTCTTCCCTTCATTCTGATGACAGTGCCAAGTAAACACCCTCCTGATCAGAATGACCAGACGCCAAACTGAAAGGAGTTTTAGGGATAAAATAGGGCGGTTTAGGGAGATTTAGAAATAAAGAGGGTCCATGGGGGAGGAAGGCATAGGTGAGGGCTTGGAGCTGCCAAAAGGCATACATTCACAGAGAGAGAGAAAAGGTGCCACAGGATAAGGGGAGAGAAGACATCCATTCACAGAAGATAAGGAAAAGCCACAGGATATGGGGAGAAAAAGGAAACAAACTTTCACAGAGGATAGAGAAATAGCAACAAATGGGAAAAAGAGGAAAACAGATTTTCACAGGAGATAGAGAACTCTACCACAGAAGGGGGAGAGAAAAGGAGGGGGGTACCATGTGGGGTTTGGGCTTTGAAGCTGACATTCTGCAGAAGAGTGACCAATGAGAAGGGAGTATCAAGAGACAAAGAACTGCAGCCTTTATAAACCTTAGAAAAAAGGAGCTTAATGGGTCACCCCCTTGGAACCTCCTCCCTAGTGGGAGTCTGTACTTGCTTCCAATAAAATTCCACCCTTTTCATCTACCACCTTTTGTCCATGGCTTCATTCTTTGAATCCATCTGGACAAGGACCTGGGAAAGAAATCACCCTTGCATCCTGCTCCGGAAAAACAACTGGAATCAAAACCACAATGTATCATATACTTGACTGAAGAGATTTTTTTGGTCATTAGTTTTAATTTGAAGTTACTTAGATTATTTCTTCTAAGGTAAGATAGACCTCAATGCATGTACAATTGGAAGTGTCCTAAAAATTATTTAGCCCACTGACTTTCATATTCTGATACATGGAGAAATTCAGTAGGCTTAAGGATGAAGCTACTGCTAAAGCAATCAGGAGGGCTTTTCTTGGTCTTATTTACATTTGAATAATTTGAATTAATTAAGATTAATTTGGAGGAAAAACAAAAGATTTATCAGCTAAAATTTTTGTCTCATCCCCGCTTGCTGGAAATTAGGAAATTAAGGGCCCATGGCGGATTGGCAACTTGTTGAAATTCTCACAGACACATAGTCGAAGAACTAGAACTAGACCTGAGCTCCTTTAGCTCACCTATGTCATAAAATACTTTATGTCCAAGAATCTAATTCTCTAGCTTTAGGCCACTATCTTCTCTCCCAATTTTCTACTAAGTAAAAGGATATGGGTATGCCAGGCCCCTTTACATGTCCCAATGATAAGCAATGTTACTTGTGGGAAAATAGTCAATTCAGGATTTGGAATTGGTAGGGTTAGGGTACTAAAACTCAATAATGATGCTTAGAACTGAAGAATACCACCAGGAAGGTATTCAACCTCTGTTATGTATTTGAGTTTTAATTAAATGAACACAGAACTAATTTAAATTGTGCAAATAAAATGGGCCTGGTTTTTTGTATAATTATTAATTCTCAGAATTCTATTTCAGAACATCTTGTCAAGGTAACAGGTGCAAAGGTGACATCACTTGAGTTTTCACGACAGAAAAAATATAAAACTGCTTATAAAGTCCTGTTGCAGGTTAGTTTGTGCTAAACCTAAAAGGTCAATTGTACAAAAACCCAAGTCTCCTGACCTTTTAATAGAGAGTGAGGAAAACTGCATTGATATTTATATTGAAAATTTTACTTTATAACTGTCAGGTCAGCTGATTGTTGAAAAATGGATTTTTTATCCCTAGAATAAGAGTATATTCTCTGATCATTGAAATATCTCTGAAATACAATAATATGGAGAAGGGAGCAGGGACTGGTAGGGTGGAGATGGAAGAGGGGAGATAAATGGTGATGGGAAAAGAATAAATTTAATTTAAAAAAAGAATTAGACAAAAATGGAGGGGGGTAAGAGATCAACCGAAGGACTTGTATGCATGCATATAAGCATAACCAATGGACATAAGACACTGAGGGGTAGGGGAGGCCAGGGGATTGTCAAGGGCGGGGGGAAAAAAAAGGACACATATGTAATACCCTTGGTAATACTTTAAGCAATAAAAAAAATTAAAAAAAATATTGGTTAAATGTAAACTTCTAGGGTGCATTTCTAAAACTCATGTAATTTAAAACATATTCATATAACTTTATTTTACACAAAAATAATCAAATATGAGTAAAGAAATAAAGGAAAGAATAAAGGAAGGACCAAAGAAACATTAAAAGTTTAAAAACATTAAAAAGTTAACAACTTCAAAGAATGGAAACATAGCAGATGGTTATTTACATAAAGAACCAAAAACAATAAGCATTCCTAAAGGACTGTGCAGCATAGCTATGAATGACCAGTGTTTAGGAGGATGTGACAACCAGGACACGCGCTCTGCGTCCTGTGAGCCCCTCCCCAGCTCTTCAGCCTCCTGCTCTCCTGTCCCTCCATTTCCCTTCTGCTCTGCCACTGGATCTCGCCTGTTTGTCCCCCCAAACCTTCTTCCCTTTACCTTCATTCTGCCCACACCCTCTCCCACTCTAGTGGTCACAATATTGATTTGAAGTAAGGATTTCAAATTATTTGAGTGGCATTCTGATATGGTGGTAAGACAAAGGCATATAGGACAGACCTACCTGTGCTTGTGCCTGGGCGCTTATGTACAAAGGGGAGACCATGGCAGTTACCATGCCCAGAGCCAGTACCCACAAAAGGGAAATAAAAAATAGCACCTGTCCAATCCCAGAGTAGCTATGAAGAGCAAATGAAGCAATCTATACTAATAAAAGGGTAATATGCTAATTAGACTAGACGTCTTCCGGATGTCCTTCCTGACAAAGCCAGCCCGGGCAAAGCTGCCCTCCCACAGTCCTGGGTGCCACCGCCTGCAGCTGTGGCCTGGGAGAAGAGAAGCTGAAGCAGGCCGCAAGCCCAATGTCCTGGGCGCCAGCACCTGTGGCTGCGGCCCGGGCGAAGCCATCCTCTCCTGGTCCCAGGCGCCTGCAGCTGGCCAGAGGGAGGGAAGCCTGGGTTCCGGGTGGGGGGCCAAAGCAGAGGTGGTTAGGAGTGATCAGGCAGGCAGGAGAGCGGTTAGGAGCTAGCAGTCCCAGATTGCGAGAGGCATGTCTGACTGCCGGTTTAGGCCCCTGTGGGATGGGGCCTAAACCGGCAGTTGGACATCCCCCGAGGGATCCCAGATTGGAGAAGGTGCAGGACGGGCTGAGGGACCAGGCCTCTAGCATTATATACAAAAACAAATAATGAATATTATTACTCATTGAATGGGTTCATATTCCTTATATCAGAACATTTTTAATATGTTGACTTTCACTTATATGGAGCATTCCATTTATTCCCTAAAACTCAAAGTTGCTCCAAAGCAAAAAGATTTCCATTCTAGCCCATCATTACCTGGCTGTCTTATCTAGTGAATTTGCTAACTATAAACCCCAAGTAGCCCTTCTTCAAGTTAATATCATGCTTGATGGTCAACCAATGAACAGAGGCTCCAATTACATAGGAAGCCACTGACTCACTATTTTACATCACAGACAGCTGGCCACATCTGATAATATCAGGTAGATGTTTAGTCTTTCTTGTTTAAAAGAAGGTGCTTTCCTCTCTTTAATTGCTTGGATCAGTTAACTATCTATAAACTCACACAAATGATTGCATGGGAATTGAAGGACCAACAAGGCTATTAAACCGAGGCTGTTAAACCACAAGTCAGAATGAGTTTGAAGCAAACAAATCATTTTTAATTATTGAAAAGCACATGCCTTAAAGTACTTCATTACTGCTACTTTCTCATAATGCATCTTTTCTGATACTTTCCAAATTTCTTTAGGCCATAACATCTGAAACCTGTCAAGGTGCCTTAATAAGTAGGTTATACTGATATGTTGAGCTTATTAAGGAAATTACTGTAGTATTATTTACAAAAATATGTCTGGAGATAATAAGGCATGAGCTATAGCTAACTATAATCCTTAAAGCAGCCTAGAAGAAAACATAGTTGTAGAATAAAAATAACTTTTAGATATTTTCCCCTGAAATTTAGACTTACCAAGAGTACCCTATCTTAGTGTATGCAGAAAGCACCACCCACTGATTTTTTATACAATTGAACATTTTTTTCCCCAGGACTTACTATGTAGGCACTGCTGAGTTAGCTTGTGTGTGTTTATGTGTGTGTGTGTACCTACTTCAAACCCCCAGTGGCTTGGCAGGACTCTTAGAATGACATCCAAACTCCTTATTGTAGACAGAAATATGTGTTTGTAAACATAATATTTAATACACATTTGAATTCAAATCCAATCACTGGACAATTTTATGATAGGGCCTATTACTATACCCAGCTTTCATACATAGAAACTGATGCAAAGTGAGATTAAGAAAATAATTTGCCCAGTGTCACAAAGCTAGTAAGGGAGTGTTTTATCTCAGAACCAGCTCCCCTCTCTGGTCCCTGCACGCCACGCCCCCCCAGAGCCTGGAAGCTTTCAACCCCCCTGCTTTGCTGCCCCTTTTCTCCCGATTCAGCAGGAAGCTGTGTCTGAACACAGGCATACCCTGCTGTGCCCACCTCACCTACTTTTGAAATGGCTCTGATATCAGCCGCAGCAATCTGAATCAGAGGAGAAACACTTTACTTAATGTAGTTATTTTCTGTCTTTTCTTCTCACCGCTCCTTGGCCAAGTTGTTTGCCACTGAACTTAGGGAAGTGGATGCATCCTAGAGCTAACAGGAAATGGGTCAAGGTTAGCTGCTCACAAACACACAGCTTTCACAGGGAGGTGAGCACATTTACATTTGTATAAGCATCAAATTGTGTAGCTATGTCTGCATGAGACCAAATCGCAGAAGTTTTACCAGATTGCATCATAAGTGGCAAAATGTGGGTGGAATTTTTCTGCCCATTGATGCTAAACAGAATATAAAAACCTTGTGCAGAATCAGTGAATTTTCTAGAATAGGGCCTGATTTCACTCCAGCATCTGTCACCTCACTGACTGTGGGGTTGATTCAGCTGATGTGCCATCTTCTTCCATCCTCAGCTCCAGGAGAGTGCCTCAAAGCTGTGAACTCATCCAAAGCTAATCTCCCCAAATGAAAAGAGAGCTGTGCCGGGGTCAAGTGTGTGTAAGCGATGGCCTCCTGCTCCTGGGCCATAGGCTTGCTTTCATATGTGAAAAGTTATGTATTCCAGTGAAAATGCGGGGGTTGGTGTATGAGAAGATGAGAGACACAGGGCAAAAGGGAAGTATGTAAGAATGAGAGTGATAAAGGCAAATAAAAAGCTCAGTGGGCCCTGACCGGTTTGGATCAGTGGATAGAGTGTCGGCCTGCGGACTGAAGGGTCCCAGGTTCGATTCCGGTCAAGGGCATGTACCTTGGTTGTGGGCACATCCCCAGT
>NW_005372121.1:421743-450762 GCF_000412655.1 Myotis brandtii
CAGTAGGGAGTGTGCAGGAGGCAGCTGATCGATGTTTCTCTCTCATCGATGTTTCTAACTCTCTATCCCTCTCCCTTCTTCTCTGTAAAAAATCAATAAAATATATTAAAAAATTAAAAAAAAATCTCAGTGGTTAGAAAAACACATACAATAAGACTATTGTTTGTAAGTACTGGATTTCATTTGTAAATAATGGAACTTATCAATCTATCAAAAGAAGAAACCCTTTATTTTCTGATTAAAAACTTATCCCTTTAGACCCAGGTCAGACCAGACATGCTTTATATTACAATTTGCCTTCAGTGTATTACCTTCCAGAAGATTTACATTTGATTTTTAGAAATTTAGAGTAAAGCAAATGAAGGGCAGATGGGTAAAGATGAATCATAAACTCTCCTCCCTCAACTTATAAGGAAATAGATAGAAAAAGCAGAAAAATTAAAATAAAATTGGAACAGCCCGGCTGGTGTCGCTCAATGGTTGAACACAGAACCATAAACCAGGAGGTTCCAGGTTCCATTCCTGGTCAGAGCACATGCCGGGGTTTGGGGCTAGATCCCTAGTAAGGGACATGCAGGAGACAGCCAATCAATGTTTCTCTCTCATTGATGTTCCATCTCTTTCTCTAAAATCAATAAAAACATATTTTAAAAAACTAAGAGGAACCACACAAAGAAAGGGCTACAAGTTGACATAATAAATTTTGACCAGGGGCAAGCAAAGACATAAACAGAAGATTAATTGAGATGTAGCTGAGTGTTACTGCTGTTCACCCCAACCCTCTTCCCACCCAATATGCTAATAATAGGAATATGAGAATATCACCAGTACTGACAAGCAGAGGCAAGTAAATTGTAAACCTATAGGTGTCCCCACAGGGACAGAATGCACTTGAAACCAGATTCAATGAAATTTGCCATTTAATACAATTTTAAAAAAAGATAAGAGAACCTAGATCCTCCAACAAAGGAGGCTGAGCTCCCCAGCCCTTCATCTATCCTCTCCGGGACTTTGTGCTAGCAGGATACAGAAGACTGCAATAGTCAACCCACAAGTATAGCTCCAAAGAGAAAACTGACAGATCTCAGTGCAGGTATAAAGCACTTCAAGAAAAATGGATTCTCACTATATCAGAAAAGACAGAGGATATGAGCAAAGCTACCCACAATGAGTATGGGCAAGTAAGATACAAAGAAATGATAGCAACTAGCTATGCAAACAAACAAACCAGAATCCACAAATCCATAGCATGCAAAGAATCATTATAATAAAAGGCTACCTGACTGTTACAATAAAATGACCAGAATGACTGGTCGCTATGATGTGCACTGACCACCAGGGGGCAGACGCCCAATGCAGGAGCTGTCCCCTGGTGGTCAGTGCACTCCCACTGCGGGAGCACCGCTCAGCCAGAAGCCAGGCTCATGGCTGGCAAGCACAGTGGCAGTGACGGGAGCCTCTCCCACCTCCGTCACAGTGCTAAGGAGCAGTGAGCAGGCGGGCGGTAAGGAGCGATAGGTCCTGGACTGTGAGAGGGATGTCCACCCGCTGGCTTAGGCCTGATCCCTGGGGGTCCCGGACTGCAAGAGAGCGCAGGCCAGGCTAAGGGACCCCCCGCCCCCCAGTGCATGAATATTGTACACTGCACCTCTCCTTATTAAATAAAAGACAAATGTCGTAGAAAACAGATCAAGACCATAAGAAAATTCCCATCAGTCTTTTGGCTACAAAAAGTAATAATAACACTATTTTTTAAAAATATGTTTTTACTAGTATTGATTTTAGAGAGAGAGAAAGGGAGAGGGATAGAGAGATAGAAAGGAAACATCCATGAGAGAGAAACATCAATTGGCTGCCTCTTGCATGTCCCCTACTGGGAATCGAGCCCAAAACCTGGGCATGTGCCCTGACCTGGAATCTAACCTGGGACCCCTTGGTTCATGGTTTGACATTCAACCATTGAGCAATACCAGCTTGGCAAAAACACTATTTTTAAAAAGAGCAAAACTAGTGTCAAAGATCAAACATGGTAGATAGCAAAAAAGGAAAAAATCAAATGATGATCTGTTTCCGGATTAAATTTTGTACCAGGTAAAAAGAAGCTATAAAGAACATCATGACAATTTTTAAAAATTAAATATGCACTATGTATTAGAGACTCTATTACATAAATGTTAAATTTCCAAATTTTTATTATTTTACTATGGCTGTGTAAGAGAATGTCCTTGTTCATGGGAAATGCCACCCCCAATTTTTTTTTTGTAAAAGGATCATGATGTTTATAACTTCTTCTTTAATGGTTCAGGGAAAAAAAAAAGAGGTGTGTGTGTGTGTGTGTGTGTGTGTGTGTGTGTGTGTGTTTACCTATGTGCAATGAGGGCAAAAGACAAACCGGTGGTGACTGGATAAAGTATATACAGAATTTCCTTGTATGATTTTTGCAAGTTTTCTGTAAGTTTGAAATTATACCAATGTAAAGAATTACTAAAGCAAGTCAAAGCAATTCCTTTAGAGAGCTAATTTATTATGTTGATCAATAAGAAATAGCCTATAGCCCACTGAAAACTGTAACTCTGACATAGAAGCTACCCTTGAGAGAATCACAGTAAATTCAAAGAAAGTTTAAAAAAATGGATTAAATAGTTGAAGAAAACATAAGTAAATGCATTGTACAAAGAGGATCCAACATAAACAAAATAGGTTTCTCAGCAGGAGAAAACCAAATGGAACAGAAAAGCAATTTAAATATACAATAGCAGAAAATTTCTCTGAAAATAAAGAGGAACTTATTTTGCAGACAGAAAGAGAACCCTCTATTTTAAGAAAGGCTGGATTATTAAAACTGAAACAATCCTCGTTCAGTTACTGAGTTTCAAAGATATGAATTTTTTTTCAAATATCCAGTGAGAAAAGAAGAGAGAGAGGGTGAAGTAAAGAATCAAGGTGACCTCAAACTACTTCAGAGGGGAATTCAGGCCCAGAACATGATGAGTCAGTATGTACAAGGTTTAAGATAAAAGTGATCCAGGGAAATTACCCTCAGCCAATTTGCCATTCAAATATAAAGGTAGCAGGCATTCTGAAGCATGAAAAAACTCAAGAAATTGAGCTACCATGAGCCCTACTTAGGGGAAAACCTACTTGACAATCACATTCAAGCAAACAAAATTTAAAAGGAAAACTGTGCTAAGGGATGAACTAGCACATATTCAGAGACAGAAGACTAGAGAAATGTCCAAGTGCAAGGGGGAAAATTGTGATCCACTAATTTCATACTTTAAACAGGCTGCAGGTTCAATCCCTGGTCTGGGCATGTATAGGAGGCAGCCAATCATGCTTTTCACTTTCTCTCTCTCTCTCTCTCTCTCTCTCTCTCCCTCTCTCCTTCTCTCTCTTCCTTCTTCTTTCTCCAAAATCAATAAACATATAAACATATGAATCCTTCCTCTTTTTCCAAAATCAATAAACATTTCCTCAGATGAGGATAAAAAAAGGCACAAAATTGGGAAGTCATAGCAAAAATGCTGGTACTGATCATTTAATCCATAAGAATTTTCATTAAGAAAGAAGAAATAAAAGGATTTCCTTCTTCTTTCTCCAAAATCAATAAACATTTCCTCAGATGAAGATAAAAAAGGCACAAAATTGGGACGTCATAGCAAAAATGCTGGTACTGATCATTTAATTCATAAGAATTTTCATTAAGAAAGAAGAAATAAAAGGATACCTTGAAAAAATGAAAAGTTATAATATCACTATAACAGAGATGTATTCAATGCTATCTATAATTACATGTGGTTAAAAATAAGAAATAAATGAGTTCTTATATTTTATTACCCCCAATTTTTTTTTGTAAAAGGATCATGATGTTTATAACTTCCTCTTTAATGGTTCAGGGGAAAAAAAAGAGGTGTGTGTGTGTGTGTGTGTGTGTGTGTTAAAAAACTTATTTGAAATGTACAATTTCCTTTAGTTTCAGTTCAATTATTTTTATTATATTGGGTAAATAAATTTATAACTTTAAAAACAATTATGTAGAATATAAGTTTATTTTTAAAAAATTATTACTGTATTTCCTATAATCTATCCTCCTAACTATAAGTTCTTATATGTATGTTTATGATATAAGCAGAGAAGTTTAAAATGAAGCTCATTAAATATTAATAATAGTTGTTTTCAGAATAGTAAAATTTTGTGGGGATTTAGGCTTTCTTTTGTATTTCTTTGTATTGCTTGAATTTTTCAAAGCCAAGATGTAGCCTTTTTTAGGAAAACAGCAAAGTCATTATTCTAAGGTAAATATCACTAAAACAACCAAGGGAGGAGCCATGGGTGGAATCCACAGGCCCTGAGAAGTTTCTGGCCTGCCTCTTAGATTTGCAGCAGCTTCCATCAAACTGAGTGAACAACTTTCTGACGAATATTAAGATTTCCTCCCCTGATGTTTTGTTACTGAGCCAGACCTTTGTGAATTCAAGAATGTGGCTATGATTTACTACTCTCCATCCACGGAGGTTTAGGAAGTAGAATGCACAGACATAATTTCTCTTCAAACTGGTCAGCCAACTACTAGCATCGGTCTCAACTGGGTACTTGTTAGACGTGCAGAATCTCGGGCCCGTCCCCAGATAATACAGAGACACAACCTGCATTTTAACAAGATCCCCGGAGGCTCTCTGTATAAGGTGAAGCTTAAGAAATACTGCTTTAAAACATCTGACAGCTTAATTCTCCAACAGGGATGTTGGACAGCAGCTTTCATACAGCTTACAGAGATTAGCCACTCAGTGGGTTTGCAGAAAGAAGAACAAGTTTTTCCCCCCATCCACATGAAGGTTCTTATGCAAGACAATGGAACTAGGTATCGTGTGACCTATGGGGACCATCTCTTGTGTGGCTGGCATCCACACACAACATTTTCAGAGTGACCTCAAGTGATATTCAAGAAAACAGACACAGAACTTGGATGGTTAAAAGAGGTAAAGGAAAAGACATTTTGTTTGTTAACTTGTTTTCTTGGAGCAGGATGTGAAGAATCAGGCAGAGGGCAGAGTTAACATTGTCTACAGTGGAAAAAACACACCAGCATTACCTGCAAGATTTCTCAGCCCATTCAATTCCTTTTCCAGACTGTCGAAGGTTTGTTGGTCAGCAGTGTTGTCTGAAAAAGGCTCATCGTGGTCAGTAATATCAATGTACTCTATTTCTGAAATTTCAGAAGCAGCTCTAGATAATGATTGAGCCGGGGCACTTCTTGGTGGAGGATGGAAGGAGGAATTACAGCTGGAACTTCTTTTAACAGAGGTGGAAAGTGGTAAATTTGCTGTTGAAGGTCTCTGTGATGTCTTGCCTAAAATGAAAAAAAAAATTAAATCAACTACTTTTTAATTTCTGAATACGTGCTTAAAGATACAAAATACCAGCCCCCTAAACTTAGAGCAGTTCAGTTCATGCAAGAGAGTGTATGAAAAATTAAATTATGGTTATCATCCATAATTTGCTAATCCCAAATTACTTTTCCCATGTTATAAAAAACACTTATTGGTAATTTTTTCATAATTTTTCTATATTCAGAAAAAGATTAAATAATTTTAATATTAACTAAAGCAAAACATCTGCAAACTAAGTCAATTCCAGACCAGTACAGCACTCAATCTTATATCATCTATCTCCTAGGCAACTGCTGTGCATGTTTCTTAAATTCTAGGACAATACCACACTGTGCCTTGTCAGAGGAAAACAACCCAAGGATAATCATGGTACCACTTCCTAGTGAACCAATTTTACTTGGTGGCATGTAATTTATTTTTATATTAGAACAAACATGGAGCCCGGCCCTAGTGGCTCATTGGTTGAGTGTCAACCTATGAACCAGGAGCTCACGGTTCAATTCCTGGTCAGGGCACATGCTTGGGTTGCAGGCTCGATCCCCAGTGGGTTACATGCAGGAGGCAGCTGATCAATGGTTCTCTCTCATCATTGATGTTTCTATTTCTCTCTCCCTCTCCCTTCCTCTCTTAAAACAATAAAGATACATTTTAAAAAAAGAACAAAGATGAAGACAAAATAGATTAGTATATATTATTTTAAAAAATGAAAAGTATAGGCTTTAAAGAAAGTGAGAACACATCTCTAATTCCCTAAACATGAGTTCACCCGCTGCTGCCTTATGGGGCACTCAGTGGAAAAGTCCCGGAAGCACAGATCTAAGTCAGGTTATCACTGTGTTCTACCAGGGCAGTCAGGGCTTGATTTACTTCAAAGGTTGGTTTCATTGGTTTCTTCAACAAGTGTGTCTCTTTCATAGTATGAAGAAAATAATCCCTTCAAATTTTATATTAATACAACATAATTAATTTATACTTTGGCACCGTTCCAAGATTCTTTAATAAAGGGAATTTTCAAGGTACAAATTTAGAAATGCATAGAACTGGTAAAGTTTTAACCATACTGAATCACTGTTCTGATTTAGATAAATATATTTATATTAAGTATAAATTATTTATATTAGAAGATAAGCTTGCATTCCCTTAACACAAATTGGCATTGTGTAAAATATTAAAATCTTTAGAGAAGTGCTATTGTCATTATCATAAAAATTATGATTTGACTGAACATATGCCATATAGCATTATGCCCAATCTATTGACTCAAAGGAAAATGTAAAATTCAGAAGAGAGGCTAAAGACAGTTGGCATGTATTAAATATTTATGACTATTGAGTTATTTTTTTAAATTTACAGATCTACTCTGAATGTAGCTAGTACCCTAAGAAGAATCTTAATGCAGTGGGTAATTATTTAAGCAATTAAAACTGACTAAGGTAAGTCCCAAAGGGCATCAATTTTAATAAACACTTCAGAAATCATTTTTGAAAACACTTTTTGTTGGAATAAAATTATGAATAAATTAAAATAAGATCCTGACCTTTTGTGTCTATTTGTGTTTGGAAACTATTCTGGAAAAAAAAAATATCTGACAAAAATTTGCCTATGTTTTAAGAAAAATAAATGTACATATCCCTAAGAATTATTTTAATGGCAAGAATTTAAAAATGATTTACCCTTTTACCTATAATATGTAACGAATCAATATTTTATCCATAGCCATCTATAAAGCAAATTTGCCATTCATTTCTGCATAATGAAGCAGTGATAGGAACAACAATAGAAGCACAGGTCAGTGCATGTAACAACAATTCACCTACATAAATCAAAAGTTCTAGGTCTATTGGTGCTCTTGTTCCAGCATCAAGAAGGGTTCAGCAATCTGGAGAAGGGGGCCGTGTATAACTTAAAGAGTCCAGAGACGAAATATAATTTTGAAAGGCATTTGGGGGTAGAAGGAGCTTAGCTAAAAGGAATTGTCTCAGGACCCCATGCTTTTTATTAACACAAATTGTCCTGAGGCAAGGCAGAGATATACACGTCAAAGGGTCAGGGTTTCCTATACAGAGGCATTGTCAGATTGGGGGAAATTAGCCTACAGCTGTTCGGGTGTTTGGACAGTAGGAGGCAATAACATGTAGATTAAGATGCCCTGAGCTGTCTGGCAGCAAGCAATCCATCCCTTTTCAGGTTTGGGGAAAGGCCATCAGCCATTCCCAACAGGTGACAACATATGTGACTCAGCCCTTATTGAGTCCCCAAGTTCCATCAACCTTTCAATGAAACTCTTGCAATTATGACATGCTGGAATTGGCTTCCAGCATAGGTCTATGGAGAAAACCACACCCATCTATCTGTATTGTGCTAGGTTTCAGTCAAATAAAATTTATTTTTGTTTTGTTTTGTTTTTTGTTTTTTGGTTTTTTTATTGCTTAAAGTATTACAAAAGGTATTACATATGTGTCCTTTTTTCCCCCCACCCTTGACAATCCCCTGGCTTCCCCTACCCCCCAGTGTCTTATGTCCATTGGTTATGCTCAGATGCATGCATACAAGATACAAGGCATAATGCTCTCCAGTTCCATCCATGCTGTTGCAAATGGTAAGAGTTCCTTCTTTTTTACAGCAGCATAGTATTCCATCGTGTAGATGTACCACAGTTTTCTAATCCATTCATCTACTGATGGGCACTTAGGCTGTTTCCAGATCTTAGCTATGGTGAATTGTGCTGCTATGAACATATGGGTGCATATATCCTTTCTGATTGGTGTTTCTGGTTTCTTGGGATATATTCCTAGAAGTGGGATCACAGGGTCAAATGGGAGTTCCATTTCCAGTTTTTTGAGGAAACTCCATACTGTCTTCCATAGTGGCTGCACCAGTCTGCATTCCCACCAGCAGTGCACAAGTGTTCCTTTTTCTCCACATCCTCTCCAGCACTTGTCGTTTGTTGATTTGTTGATGATAGCCATTCTGACAGGTGTGAGATGGTACCTCATTGTTGTTTTGATTTGCATCTCTCGGATGATTAGTGACTTTGAGCATGTTTTCATATGTCTCTTGGCTTTCTGAATGTCCTCTTTTGAAAGGTGTCTATTTAGGTCCTTTGCCCATTTTTTGATTGGATTGTTTATCTTCTTTTTGTTAAGTTGTATGAGTTCCCTATAAATTTTGGAGATTAGGCCCTTATCAGATATGACGTTGGCAAATATGTTTTCCCACGCAGTGGGTTTTCTTGTTGTTTTGTTGATGGTTTCTTTTGCTGTGCAGAAGCTTTTTATTTTGATGTAGTCCCATTTGTTCATTTTCTCTTTAGTTTCAACTGCCCTAGGAGCTGTATCAGTGAAGAAATTGCTTCGGCATATGTCTGAGATTTTGTTGCCTTTGGATTCTTCTAGAATTTTTATGGTTTCCTGTCGTACATTTAAGTCCTTTATCCATTTTGAGTTTATTTTTGTGTATGGTGTAAGTTGGTGGTCTAGTTTCATTTTCTTGCATATATCTGTCCAATTTTCCCAACACCATTTATTGAAGAGACTATCTTGGCTCCATTGTATGTTCTTGCCTCCTTTGTCAAATATTAATTGAGCATATTGGTTCGGGCTAATTTCTGGACTCTCTATTCTATTCCACTGATCTATATGTCTGTTCTTGTGCCAGTACCAGGCAGTTTTGAGAACAGTGGCTTTGTAATACAGCTTGATATCTGGTATTGAGATCCCACCTACTTTGTTCTTTCTCAGGATTGCTGCAGCTATTCGGGGAGTCAAATAAAATTTAAAGGGGTTTAGAATGCTTATGAAAATAAAACAAACAAAAGATTTATTAGCAAGAACTGGACTTCTGCCAACACAGATAGATACGAGGTGAACACATTTTGACATAACGTAGATGTCCTTCAGAAAATTCAGGAGAGTACAAATACTTTCCGAACTCTTATAACAACATCTGGTTGCCACAATACTTGAGGGTAATTGAACCCAATTGAGAAAAAAATAAAAGTATACCAGAAATGAATCAGACTTATGCTTAGCACACAGCAAGGAGACAGACCATCTTTCTTAATGAAAATACATTCAAAATGCAATTTAGAGTAACCAACATGCAGAGACAGAAGATGCTCTAATTTGGTCCTTGACTTTAGTCATTTATTTTATTCATGTAGGTGGGTATGTCATTCTCTTTCATGTTTATTGTATAAGCTTATTAATGTTATTGGTAGGGTTAAGATTTGAGACACAGTTAAGGCTGGCATTAATGAAAAATGCCACTATTGAAGGGATCATTCCATACTTTTTTACCGTCCATTGGTAGATTATAAATATAAGAAATTACTTTAGGAGTAATTTGTGCCATCACTGGCAATGTAATCTTGGGAAATTATAGATTAACACTGATGACAGTTAGACTCTAAATATAACACATGAAATCGCCCTTGGTATTAGCTGAAGAATATATGCTCTATGATTACTAATGAGACCACGCCAAATATTGGAAAGATAAAATTGAAGGATGCCTTTGGGTTATATTAGTGGGCACAAGAATGCCGATAGGAATATGAAAATATGAATCACTCACTGAATAACAACAATAGTCATGGTTGCTATTCTAATTACAAATTAGAATTGATGAAGCATCATCAAGGCAACATGGTTTGTGCACAGTGTTTCAGTAACAATTTCTATTCTGGTCATAAGACCCAATATTTCATTCTTGAACAAAGGTTGAAAAACATTATTGTCTATTGATATTCTTGCTCAACTGTGTAAATTACTGAGAATTTGTACATAAAACATAGAAATGTGTTTTCCAGCAGTTCTTGAAACACATATGGATATTTTATTCAGCAGCATGGTTTGGTGGAAAAATGCTAAACTGGGAAGCAAGAACCTGTCTCGTCTCCCAGAATTAGAAATCAGCTTCTGACCTGAGACATGAAAATTCATATCTTGCCAGTAAAATTAAGGAGTTGGACAGAATAATGTCTTAAATCCCTTCCTACTCTGAGAGCTTATAAATTCACACCCTATCCAATTCAATTTCAAAATCATGTGTCAAATCCTAAAACTGCAAGGCACTGTGTCAGGATCCAGGTTATTCCTAAGTGAATCAGACATTGCCCCACCCTCGAGTTGCCCTCCAGACTAACACACAGTCCTGCGCTCCTGCTTCCCACATTCAGAATCACTGCCTACGTGCTTACAATGACCCAGGGCCTGTTCCATCACTGAAGATGCACCAATGAACGGGACAGGCTAGGTTCTTGCTTTTTTCCAACTATGGGTGGGATCAGCAGAAAATATACAAGTAAATGAAAATAATTTCATTTAGTGATAGGTTCTATGAGGAAGGTAAATGTGATTAAGGGACTCAAGAGACCAGGATTAAATAGATGGCGTGGTCTGAGAAGGCCTCTCTCTAAGGAGGCAGCCTCTGGGCTGAGACTGAATAATGGAAAAGAATCAATCATATGAATGAGGATATGAAGATGGAGATGAAGGCTTCAGAGCATCCTGGGTCAGAGGGAAGAGCACCGTTTAAAGCTAAGACATAAGGTAAAAGTGTGGCTTGTCTAAGAAAAGAAAGGAAGCCAGTGGGGCTGCCATGTGGGAGGAGCTGCAGTTAGAAAAGACGGGCAGGGCCAACACAGGTGCTGCTGTGTGAGGCACAGTAAGGAATATGATTTTTCTCAATCTTCTCTAAGAGGATATGGGATGCTTTTAAGCAGAAAGATTGACATGATACAACCTATGGCTTAAATTTATGGGAAATAGGATCCACTCCCTATAAATTATAAATAATTTTATGACAACAAATATGAATAATTCATTCACTGACTATAAGTAGTAGAATTTGATGGAAATTAATCATAGCTTTATGAAGAGGCAAAAGTGAATTTTGGGGAGACAAGTAAGAGGTGATGAACAACTGGCTTGGGTTCATCTTGAGCAGATAGAAGTGGTTAGATTTGAGCTGAAAACAGCAGAATCTACAGATAAATAGGATGTGATGAGTAAGAGAGTCAAGATGATTCTCTGGGCTCAGACTTAGCAATGTTTGGAAGGCAGTGCCATTTACAGAGATGGAAAGATGGGTTGGGGGAGGACTAGGAGTAGGTTTTAGGAGGAGGTGGGTAGAATCAATGGACTTGCTGGTAAACACACATATCTCTCATAACTATCGTGTTTTACAGTCACAAATCTAAAAAATCTTGCAGAAATAGGAATTCCTTTATATACTGGCATCAGTTCAGAATGTAAGACTTCCACAAGTTATGGCACAGCCAGGAAAATTTTGTTTTACCTAAGGCCATTGATAAAGACATTTTTGTCTCCATAAAGCCATTTCTCTATGCTCCTAACTGGTGAATCTTATGAATTCTTCAAGCTTTGGCTGAAATGTCATTTTGTCTCGAATACCTTGCATATCTACACTTTTCAGTGGCAAAACAATTATTTTACCATTGCCAAGCCTAAAAGACTGCACAGGTACCTACCTCTATTATAACTATTATTAATTACACTTCAATCCCCAAAAGTATGTCTCTCATAGTCTTTTTATAAAACTTAGAGATGATGTAATTGATGCTTATATATCTATATAGCAGTTTTCTCAATATATGATTTTGGGACAACTATATTAGTATAACTTGGAGCTGTTGATAAAATAAATGCGAATTCCTGGAGCTTATTTCAACCCGAATGAATCGGAATCACTAGGAGTGAGGTGAGGACAGTCATATTACAATAGGTCTCCCCCATGATTCTGCTCCCACTGACATCTGAGAACCTCTGTGCTAGACTGAGCTCTGGGGCCACGGGAAGGAGGGCTATTTCATATCACCTGTGCCTGGTAGTACTTGGCCTGAAGTCGGTGCTCTCACAGATGTTTTAATAGTAAATTATTGATTTCAACTGACCATTCCAAATGGATATTTAAAGGCATTTGGGTAATTATGTATGAAGATTTGTCTTAGTAACAAGTTTCTCAGAGCATGCTGCATGTGAATTTGTGTTCATCAATATATCGTGACTTAGAACATTTCCTTTGAATGACGCAGGAGGAAGCAACCAGAATTTTTTAAGATGATCTAGATTCTGATATGAGTATGGGTACCTAACAATAGAGCCAAAAAACATTTGTCATAAGTGGATGATTTTTGCACTCAAAATATCTCATGTCTGACAGTTTCATAACATAAATGCATATGGAAAATATCTAATCTAGCCAAGGAGCTTTCATCATAGGATTAGGGTAAGGGAGACATATAAGTCTTACATATCTGTACAAATTATATGTAATTAAATTTCTGGTTTTAAGATGGCTTTCAGACAAAGGCAAAAAGCCCTTTTTTTCAAGTGTCCCTCCTAAATTGTTCAGGGAACCTTACTGATGCATCCTTTATCCCCTAGTCCAGCCCAGTGTTAACATAGTCAACACATCTGTGTTGACTTGCCTTAATTCATCAGTTATCTACTGCAAATTCACATAAAGTTCGGCATAAATCAAACTTACTTTAGCAGGTATTATTGGATAACAAAAATGAACTAATAATACTATTGATTGGAATAATGTCAAAATTCTCTGCATATACTCACTACGAAAATATTGCAACACACATTCAACATGTCAAAAGAAAATCTTGCAATTATTTAGTTTAGAGAATAGAGTAAGTGAACTAAATCAAGAGCCCCAGGTTAACACCCTCAACATTAGGTTTAGAATAGAGGTATCTCAGCAGTAATCTTAGCCTAAGCCTTTCATTACGTAAATGGCTATATCTGACCATCATATAAACCAAGTGGAGAAGTACACAAAACCCAGTATGAATACAGTTTTCCTCAGAGCATAATGACACTGAGTACGTAAGGATTGTCCAAAGTATACACCATATCCTGAGCTACATTTTTAGAACATTATGCTCCAATGCATCGCTACAGCAAATAAGTAAGGTTGCAACTCAGTTTGTTTGTGTGTGTATGTGTTTGATAGGAATAATGACAACTCTAGGTTTTTTTGGTTTGGGGAGAAAAGTATAGGACAGTTAGTTAAAATGACTAAGTTTAAATTATAACACTGCAAAAATTAATTTTCAGGTGGCTGGTAAACTGCTAAAGTCAAACTAATAGAATCACCAACATGTCACTGTCCAGTATGTACAGTCCATCTCACCCATCTTTTGCTGTGTTCTACTTGATGGTGGGTTCTGGCCACTCTGCACAGCACCCGAAGCAACTGCACTGTTAGGACTTATGCTCTGGTCTGGGATCCAGTCTCTGTCTCCTTAAATAGAAAAATGGTACAATTATATACATTGTAAAGGAGAAAAATTCATGTTGTCGCTTTATTTCTTTTTCTTTGTTATTAGCATTGAATTTATTGGGGTGACATTGGTTAATAAAACTATATTATCTTACTGGATAATATTTAGCTAAAGAAGGAACATTTATAACAGTTTGGTATATATTATGAAAGAAAAAACCTCATAATTACACAATAAAAACCATTAGGTTCACATAGCTTAATAAAGAGAAAAAAATAAACTCTAAATTGCAAAGATATTATACATGTTTGAAGAGAAACAAATATTGTAAGAAGTATTTAACTATATTACATAAAGCATAATTGTTTGTATGTGAATAAACACATTTGAATACAGAGGAATCTTAAGAACTCACGTGAAACCAAAATCTAGTTTTAAAACAAAATTATAGATATGTCTCAGAAATCTCACAGATCCTGAGATTTTGGGATTTTCCTTTAAGCTGACATTTAAGAATCACCATATAATTCTCGTTAGTTAATAAATTGATTCAAAAGATTTATATTCCATAGTTTATTAAGGGACACATTTCTAAATTCTAAAAATAATCTCTCCCCAGTCTCATAATAGTCATGTTATCTCTCATTCTGATAGCTGTCTTCAATATAAATATGTGGCAACTCACACGGGACTAATAATTTCAGCTAGAGAAGAATATCATGATTGTATTCGTTGAACAGAATTGCCCAATATTTCCTAAGATGAAGATGGACTGTTTTAAAAAATGTGTCAGAAAATTGTTAGGTTGGTCAACAGGCCAACTGATCTCATGTCTGAATTTACCTGCAATTGTTACCTTAGTACCGGAAGGTCTGCGTTCTAAACTATGAGAAGGCAGCGAGTCGAGTCTTTTGTTTTTATCAGAAACAAAGAATCTTTCGAGTCCTTGATATTTTTCAGTAATAGGCTTATTTCTGAGGGCTATTTCTTGTAACAACTAGGAAAAAAAATATTCAACAAAATTAAGTTTATTTATCTCATCAACACAAAGCAGCACATTCATTCATTGAGTACCTACTATGTTCTTGGGATGGATTCTGCCCTCCTCAAGTTTAATTTCTAGTAAATAATAGCATTTATATATAATAAGTTTTGAGAAATGTATAAACCACAATTACAGTAATTATCTGAAAGTTGCCATCAAACCAAGGAGTACAGAAGTTCATGAAACAAAATTTTCCTTTCTCCTTTCTTTCCTTTATTTTTTCCCCTCAATGTCATTGAACACACATTATATGGAAAACAGGATCTCTCTCATATGCTGTGCTTTTTGAACTAGTGTCTTTTTCTATAAATAATATCATTTCAAAGATGAAATGTCAAAGGGAATAAATCTGATCAGACCATGGTCATAGACAAAGTTCAAGTTAACAAAATATTCATCATGAAGCAATTAGGAAACTGAGGCAGGAACAAGCTATGTAATTTGAGTTTATATAGCTCGAAAGTAGCACACCTAGGTTTTGAATATAAGTCTATCTCATTTGATGCCTAGACTTACTCTATCACTCTATGAACTCATTTTTTATATGCTTTCATCCTAAGGAAGAGTACAAATGAGATTAAACAGTACATGAGCCCTAACCAGTTTGGCTCAGTGGATAGAGCGTCGGCCTGCAGACTGAGGGTCCCAGGCTTGATTCTGGTCAAGGGCATGTACCTTGGTTGTGGGCACATCCCTAGCCGGGGGTGTGCAGCAGGCAGCTGATCGATGTTGCTCTCTCATCGATGTTTCTATCTACCTATCGCTCTCCCTTCCTCTCTGTAAAAAAATCAATAAAATATATATATTTTTTAAAAAGTACATGAGTCTAGTAAGAAACAGATTAGAGATTTGAAGTGAGAGCTCCAGATGGGCTTACAATATATCAGAGTGGCTATCAGTATTTAAAAGTTCCCCAATGGATCTAATGAATGCCCTAATGTGGACTGTTTCAAGCTGGTAACCAACACAAAAGAAATTATTTTAACTTGTTTCAAATTTATAAATCATATAAATGCTAAAATGTACAAAACCAAGTAGTGACCAATAAATCATCTCACTCAAAGATAAGTCCAAGTCCACTCTACTCATATCTTCACTGGTTCCCCCAGACACTGAAACCAGTTTACAGAACCCCTTCAGCCATAGTGGAGTTCATGTTTGGATTAGACAATTACAAATCTGGAAAGTTTTTTAAAAGCCTTGGTCAGCAGAGCAATGAAAGTGAGTTTGTTCTTCCCAAACTCACAAAGTTAACTTGGTTGTTTCAGAACCAGACCAAGAGCTCCTGACTAGACCACGTTCTTCCCGGCACCTGACTTTATCTCACTGCTGCTGCTCTACAACTTAGTACTTAATCTTATAGGTGGTCCCAGCTTTATGAATAACTCAATTTCTGAAAACTGAAGTGCAAAATGAACTGCCATACAGTCAATTTCAAAGTTAAGTAATGCCACTACTAAAAATTATCCCTATTGCTCACGCTTGAATTTTCCACTGGAGCACAACAAATGTCCAAGTAGTTTCTACTCAGGGAATGGCTTTTACTAGGGCAGGAGGAGCATAAAAACAGTTCCTGTAGTCATTAGTAGATTATAAAGCACTGTTCTCTATGATGTAACCATTTAACACTTTTTTTCTTTTACAATCCTATATAATAAAAGGCTAATATGCCAATCGACCGAAAGGCAAAATGACCAGTTGCTATGACACGCACTGACCACCAGGGTGCAGACGCTCAGCACAGGAGCTGCCCCCTGGTGGTCAGTGCGCTCCCACAGGGGGAGCCCCACTCAGCCAGAAGCTGGGCTCACAGCTGGCAAGCGCAGTGGCGGTGGTGGGAGACTCTCCCACCTCCGGGGCAGCACTAAGGATGTCTGATTGATGGCTTAGCCCCACTCCCCTAAGCCGTCAGTCGGACATCCCCTGAGGGCTCCCGAACTGTGAGAGGATACAGGCTAGGCTGAGGGACCCTCCCCCCTCCCCCAGTGCTCGATTTTCATACACTGGGCCTCTAATAGTATCATAAGAGATCAAAATATAATTAGTAGCTTTTTTAACATTTAAATTTTAATTATGAAATGCTTTGAATATATAGATATGTAAAACACATGATTCAACTTGATCACACAATTTGATATCAGTAATTTAAAGATTTGCTTCAGATTTACCTGTTTTATTTGTCCAGCTTTATTGAGATATAATGAACATATAACTGAATTACACTTTATTTTATTTCATTTTATTATTTTATTATTGACATTATTTTATATGACCCTCTGTGCCCACCTCCACCCAGTCCTCGCCCCCTTCCCTCTGGCTGTTGTTTGTGTCTATGTGTTATGCCTATATGTTCTTTGGCTAATCCCCTTCACCTTCTTTCACCCAGTCCCTTTACTCCCCTTCCCCTCTGACAGCTGTCAGTCTGTTGTATGTATTCATGCCTCTGTTTCTATTTTGTCCAGTTTATTTTATTCACTAGATTCCACATATAAGAAATTTCTATACCACAATATATATTAATCTTTATAAATTAATTGTATTATTTCATTGAAGTTGACATTCTCTTTTCTAATTATATTTTAATATTATTAGATTTGAGTGTATCCATAAAAAGTTACATATTGTAAATGTTTCCAAAAGTGCTATCAAACTCTATGTACCCTTTTACATTTCAATTTTTACATCATATTCTTGAGATGTATCCATGTTAATAAAAATAGTTCCATTTTATTTATTTTAACAGAAGACCATGTCTCCTGCGAGGGCAAAGGTCAGCCAGGCCTATGCCCAGTGTAAGAGAACTGGGTTTCTTTGCTCAGGATTCCTCTCCTCTAACACAGCACACTGCATGTGCAGGTGCCACCAGCCCTCTTCATGATGCCCTGTGGAAACTGGTCAGTTTAGTTCTTGTTTGTTCTGCTTGCACAAATTCAATCTATGATCAATTGTTTTCTTCATTGGAAGAGGGGAGAGAATGTGTCTCCTGGCAAAGCCCTTCAGAGACTGAGCAGACTTTTAGGGAGCTAAGGCTGAGACCTTACAATTTGCCACGTTAAAAAGGAACAAAGTGGGCACAGAAATCCAATCTCCAAACAGAAGTAGCAGCAGCTCAATATTCAGTCCGAATTTTTGGTACCACCTTCAGTTTAGGCACCATAGAGATTCATTTCCAATGACTTTAAAGGGTTGTTAAAATGCTGGACTTGCCCATTTCCAAAGAATTTAACATTTGTCTTGCTCAATTTCCCAAGAGTTTATTATTAATAATCACTATTACCTAACATTTTTAGTATGTAGAACAGAGATTTAAATATAGTTTTAAAATCTGGTAGTAATGCAATAATTATTGCCAATAGCTACTTTGCCATTTTTCCTAAGAAGAAACACAAACTTCACCCCTATTTCTTTATTAACCATGTTCCTGACAGATACCGTTAACTCCTATACTTACATTAAGCCACAAAAACTGACTTTATCTACATATATGCCTTTATTTCATTTTAGCCAGTGACTATACAGTAAAAATCTAGAAAGGATTTATTATACTAAAATATTCATAACAAAAAATTTCATTTAGAAAGGTAACAGCACTATAAATACGGTGCATGAGATGGGCCTTAAAGTTTTATTTGTTATAGAAGCTATTTACTATCATGGCATTTACCATATTAGAGATGTCCTGTAAGTCATTAACATTCTTTCCCATATAACTCAATCTCCAACTACCTCGTGATAATATATGGTAGTACATTTTAACTTCAATTGGAAGAAACATTTAAGAATGTATTGTGTGAGTATAAAACTTTCTTATGATGTTTCTTATAAAAATGTTAATATAACAAACATAATAGAAATTTACCAGTGGTGACTCTGTACTTTTTGAATCTTCCAAGTTTGGCCTCTCCAGAAAGTTGCTAAATTCCAAGGATTCTTTGATGTCTTGAGACAATTTCTCCTTAATGGAAGGTGTTTCTAAATCTACCGTTGGAAAAGAATCCTTATTCACAAATGATATGCAGGAATTATTCAGAGTTTGATTACATTCCATATCGATTATACTTTTCTCTTTGAAATGTCTTTCAGAAAAGCTGCTTTCCCCTAATTTTTCAACAGCAGAAGAATATACATCAGGATCCACATTGTTGCCAAATTTTTTATTTGAAGTTCCTGCTGTCGAAAACACACATTTATAAAAGTTAAATAAATAAATGTAAACAAATACATTGATTAATCTGTTCATAAACCAAATGTTCTGTGATGTAAACCTGTATCAATAAACCCTACTTTATCAATGTTTCTTTACTGGTTCTCAGTGTTAAGATACTATTATGCTGTTTTTGTTCCTAAATGATAATCATGATTTACTTAGGCATTCAAACCTTAATGAGCTAAAGACTAATGGAGTGAGGCAAGATTTTATTTTGTAATGAAATCTTGAAATTGATGCAAATTTTTATTCAGCCTTTGGTTCAATTCCCACTTGCCTACCTCCTCTACCACTCAAGTTTTACAACAGCAATTTATGAGAAATAAGGCGGAAGGAATCTTATTTCCACATTTCACCTCTTTTCCACAGCATGCTAGTGATGAGGAGAAGGCAAAAAGAAATCTGCCAGATGAATGAGCAGCAGTTAGAGGCATAGAAAATGTTTAAGTTGGGACACCTGCTTCTGGAAAACTACAAAATGAGCAAGATTTTATGAGTCACCACCTCATCATGTCTGCTTTTACTATATCACTTGGTAGATCATTGGTTTCAACCTGGTTGCACAAGGATTCGTCTGAAGGTGCTCTTTAAAATTGTCAGTGTGGGGTCCTGACCCCAAACCAACTGAATCAAACACTGGGAGTGGGACCCGAGCACTGCACTGTCTTTGTCTGTTGGTTTATTTTCCTCCACAAGTTCTCCAGGTGATTATAATGTGCAGCTCGGGTTGTGAACATTGGATTTTCTGAGGAATTAAAATCATTTAACAATTTTTGCACCACATTGCTTTCATTTTACATATATTTTCCAGAATGAATACAGCTTCATCTGATTATCCCTTATTAGCTTTCTAATGTAAATAGCTTATCTCTATAATTATACTGTGCAAAACAGTAGAGGCTATGACTAAAATAATCTCCAGTGATGTAAATTCTGTCTTGCAGCCCAAAGGACTTGTTGCAATCAAATGTTGATATAGCTCAGCTATTACATGTAGTATTTACTTAGAACTTTCACATCCAACAATTATCACCTCAAATTGCACAAATACTATCAGAAATCCAATAATGTGTATGTCATAGAAATGCTTTACTAAGAAAAACTTTATAAAGGCTATTCAATTTAATGAAACTTCCACAATAATGCTCTATTTTCCTTCTACACTTAAATAGAAGTTATCTGATTTTTTCCAGTAGAAACACATGCAATTTGTTATATGGAAATGTCTGCAATTAATCTCTATGATATTCACTTAAGGTGGCAAAATTTCGTTATTAGGATCTTCTGTTGTTGAAAATGAGACAAAACATCTATTTATTAATGTTTAAAATGTGATACAGAATGTACAGGTATGGTTTAATTTATTCTATTCATTGGAAGCCCTGTTAAGTCATAAAAATTAGATATCTTGGTTCAATATTCATAAATCAATTTAATTTATCACATCAATAGGTTAAAGAAGAAAAATCAAAGGATCATGTCAATAGATGCAGAAAACATGACAAAATCCAACACCCACTTATGATAAAAACTCTCAGAAAACTAGGAATAAAGGGAAATTCTCAATCTGATAAAGACTACAGAAAAAAAACACAAATGCACACACACACACACACACCAAAAAAACAACAACTATAGTTCACATCATACTTAATGATGAGAAACTAAAAGCTTTACTCATGAGAGATAAGCCTAGGTTTTACCCTCTTACCACTCCTTTTTCAACATTGAACTGCAAAACCTAGCTACCCAGAAAAACAAGAAAAGGGAATAAAAGAAATGCAGATTCAGAAGAAATGAATTTGATATTGTTCACAGATAATATGATTGTCTATGTACAAAGTCCAAAAGAATTTTAAAAAAACCCTCCTATAACTAGTTATTGAAAGATTGCAGGATACAAACTAAATATACAAGCCAATCACTTTTCTATATACCAATATAAATAAGTAAAATTTGAAATTAACATAATAGCATTTACATTAGCAAACAAAAATGAAATACTTAGGTATAAATCTAACAAACTATGTACAGATCTATATAAGTAATACTAGAAATCTCTGGTTAAAGAACTCAAATACTAAATAAATATATAGTCCGTGTTCATGTATAGGAAGCTTCAATATCATCAAGATGTCAGGTCTTCCCAACTTGATCCATAGACACCATGAAATCTCAATCAAAATATCAGCAAATTATTTTGTGGCTATTGATAAATTGATTCTAAAATTTATATTGAGAAGCAAAAGACCCAGAATAAGCAACACAATATTGATGGAGTAGAAAAAGTCAGAAAACTGACACTATCCAACTTCAATAATTACGATACAACTATGCAATAAAGACAATGTGGTATTAGCAAAAGTATAAAAAAATTGATCAATGGAGCAGAATAGAGAATCCATAAATAGACCCACATAAATATAGTCAGATGATATTTGACAAAAGAGCAAAGACAATACAATGGAGAAAAGACTGTCTTTTCAACAAACAGGGCTGGAACAACTAGACCTCTGCATGCCCCAAAAGTCAATCTGAACATAGACCTTACACCCTTCACAAAAGTTTACTCAGAATGAGTGATAGACCTAAATGTAAAATGCAAAATTATAAAACTCCTAGACCACTGTAGAAAATGTGGGTTATATTGGGTATCGTGATGACTTCTTCAAACACAATACCAAGCAGATTCCCTGAAAGAAATAATTGATAAGCTGGACTTTATTAAAATTAACAATGTCTGTTGTGTGAAAGACACTACCAGGAGAGTAAGAAGACTTGGAGAAAATATGTATCTATTAAAGTACTGTTATCCAAAATAACAAAAGAAATTTTAAGAAAATGTGAAACCCAACTAAAAAAATGGGTCTAACACCTTAGCAGACACTTCATCAAAGAAGATATATTGATGGAAAATAAGTATTGATGAAAAGATGTTCAACATCATAAGCCATTAGAAAATTGAAAATAAAAACAATAATGAAATACCACTACACAATTATTAGAATGGCAAAAATTTGAAACACTGGCAACACCAAATGCTGATGAGGATGTGGAGAACAGGAACCATCATTCATTGCAGATGGGAATGCAAAATGGTACAGCCACTTTGGAAGACAGTTTGGTGATTTCTTACAAAACAAAATATACACTTAACATGATCCAACAATCAAACCCCTTGAGTATTACCCAAATGAGCTGAAAATGTAGGTCCAAACAAAAACCCACACATAGATATATATAACAACTTTACTCATAATTGCCAAAACATGGAAGTGATCAAGCTATTTTTCAATAAGTGAATGTATAAATAAATTGTGGTACATTCAGACAATGGAACTTCAGCACTAAAAAGAAATGAGCTATCAAGGCATGTAAAAACATAGAGGCACCTTTAAATGCATAATATTAAGTGAAAGAAGCCAATTTGAAAAGACTGCATATGATATGATTCCAGCTCTATGACATTCTAGAAAAGGCAAAACGATGGAGACAGTAAAAGGATTAGTGGTACCCAAGGGTTAGGAAAAAGGGAGATATAAGAAATCAGAGCGCAGAGGATTTTCAGAGCAGTAAAACTATTTTGTATGAAATATAATACTGGACACATGTCATTATACACTTGTCCAAACCCATAGAATGTACAACCAAGAGTGAACCCTAACATAAATTATGAATTTGGGGTGGTAACAATGTGTCCATCTATGGTTGTTGACTGACAATGTACTATTCTGGTTTAAGATGTTAATAGTGGGAGAAGTTATGAGTTTGTGGTGACAGAGGGTATATGGAAACTCTGTACTTCCTGTTCAGTTTTGCTGCAAATCTAAAACTGCTCTAAAAAATAAAGCCTAGCCCTGGCCGGTTTGGCTCAGTGGATAGAGCGTTGGCCTGTGGACTGAGGGGTCCCAGGTTCGATTCCAGCCAAGGGCACATGCCTGGGTTGCAGGCTCAATCCCCAGTAGGGGGCGTGAAAAAGGCAGCTGATCAATGATTCCCTCTGATCATTGATGTTTCTCTTTCTCTCTTTCTCTCTCTCTCTCTCTCTCTCTCTCTCTCTCTCTTCTCCCTTCCTCTCTGAAATCAATAAATAAATATATATTTTTAAAAAATAAAAATAAAGCCTATTTAAATAAATTAAGTATCTTTAAAGTAACACTTAATGAACATTTATATTCAGCATTTTCACTCAGGTAACTGGAACACTATGCTACAGTTAAGTCAAAAAATACCCTCTGGACTAGATCTGGAGCTCCTTAAAAGTCCTAAGCTCCCATGTAGATATACCTTCAACCAATTTTCTTCTGAGAACTAAAATTTCTGGGGTTAAAATAAACAACAAAATAGTCAAAGCTTGTGTATGCTGTACTACCAGTTGGTTCTATTAAATTACCAACATTTATAGTTAATAATAGTAATCAACAAGGAAAAAAGTTACCTTTCGAGTTATCTTCACAATAAGAAGGGCTGTTGCTTAGATGAAGATGTAAGAGGTCTGTTTTTCCCTTGGTGAAAACATGATGCTGATGGATATCATTTTTATACGGAAAAGTATTCTGATAATCATAAAATGTGCAACTTCCATGTTTATGGAAAAGCAAAAGAATAGCATTGAAAGAAATAATATTAAAAAGTAAAAAGTCCCAACTTATTAAAACAAATATAATAAAATCTTAAAGAAATAGAGGTATTCACATTGATCTAATGTTTGTTTCAGCCTTGCTGTGGACACATTCTAAACTACAAGTAACTAAGTAGTATTATGGAATTAAAAGAAATAGGCAACTGGGCCAACACTGGTTTTACTACAACATTTTAATTGAAAGTTTCTTTTTTAAAATATTCTCAAATAAATGTGGTTTCTTATATTCTTTCTTCAAAAGATGGAGCGTTAATCTTTTAAGCTCATTAAAATGTGATGAAATCAGGGGTGTTTTTTTAATTAATTGAATTTATTGGGATGGCATTGGTTAATAAAATTATATAGGTTTCATATATACAATTCTATAATATATCATCTATATATTATATGATGTGTTCACCACCCCAGGTCAATTCTCCTCCCATCAAATCAAGGTTTTATACTTAAATAAACTTTTAGCTGTTCATAAATGAACCATGAGTTAAAATACCATATGTGGTATTTGTTTCATTTTTAATTATGATTACCATATATATAAGCATAGTTACAATTTAAATAACATTTTCAATGCATTGAATAATATATTTAATAACACCTGAAATTTATGTAAACTCTATATAGTACCATTGTAAAAACATATGCATTATGCTTAATCAAAAAGATCCTCTTGAATCACCTTGATTCTTTATGATTTTTCTAAGAAAATAGGAAGCTCGATGGGCACTTCAAAACCCAAGATGCAAAACTGTTGCTAAACAATGATCAGTAACTTTTTCTGCCTTCTCTAATACCATACAGGGAGGTCAAAGCAAAGATTTGTAATAACATATATAAAATAATCAAATTAAAGGGCAGAAATAGCATTCATTTCCCTGGGGATATATTACTGGATATAAACCTCTTATCTACTGACCAGAGGTTGTCTACTACCTTCTGTCAAAATGTCAGATGGCAAAAGCACATTTGCTACTAGACATCTGGGTCTCTGTGTCAAAACATGGGGCTTTTCACATCTGAGTGCATCACATAGGCCCACTGCTATTCCTAAATGCTGACAAGGGCCTAAGTTTATCTGAACATATAAACAAAGAATTGGCCGAAGGGTTACTTGATGGAAACTTCATTCTGCTGTTTAACCAATTTAATACTTTGTAGTCAAAACAACTTGAAATCCTAGCTAAACTGAAGGGGAATTGGAGTAAAATTTATTAACAAATAGAGCTAGAGCCCTAGCCAATTTGGCTCAGTGGATAGAGCGTCAGACTGCAGACTGAAGAGTCCTGGGTTCAATTCCAGTGAAGGGCATGTATCTGGGCTTCAGGCTTAAACCCTGGCCCTGGTTGGGCAACCAATCAGCAACCAATCAATGCGTCTCTCTCACATTAATGTTTCTCTCTCTCTTTGTATCTCTCCCTCCCTTCCACTGTTTCTAAAAATCAATGGAAAAATATCCTAGGGTAAGGATTAACAATAACAAAAAAATACAGCTAGATATTATTTTTCATTTGAAATGACAAAATTCTACCAAAAGAAAGTTGCAAAGTGAACCATTATACTTAATTTATCACACAATAAAATCTATCTAGAATGCAATCCATAGTTTGGGAGTTCTTTTTTTCTCTCAAACTAATTATTCATATACCTGTTTTTATTTATGGTTCATAGCAAACTGAAGTGAGAAAAATCCAGAGTTATCTTTGAAGAAAAGAACAAGGCTCATATAAAATATATTGGCCTTGGTCAGTCATTTCAAATAATAGTAATTCCTAAATTCAGAAGCATCTATTAAGTAATCCAGATATTAGAAAAGAGTATAAATATATCATTATGGCCGAAACCGGTTTGGCTCAGTGGATAGAGCGTCGGCCTGCGGACTGAAGGGTCCCGGGTTCGATTCCGGTCAAGGGCATGTACCTGGGTTGCGGGCACATCCCCAGTGGGATATGTGCAGGAGGCAGCTGATCGATGTTTCTCTCTCATCGATGTTTCTAACTCTCTATCCCTCTCCCTTCCTCTCTGTAAAAAATCAATAAAATATATTTTTTAAAAAAAAGTTAAAATAAATAATTAAATAAATAAATAAATATATCATTATGGATACTTTTCTAATTATTGAATGTCGACTAATATTAGCAATATTGTACACAAATTTAAACATAGCTTTACTTGTTTTTTTTACATTATGTATGTCTCATTTAAATAAAGAGTTGATTTTTGGTGGGTTTTTTAATAGCATCAAAAGTGAATTAGAAAGACCTTACCTTTGTTGACTAACTGCATCAGCTAATTCGACTTTGTAAGGCACGATCTTTCCTTGTTCTTCAAATTCTTCTTCATAATTCTTATTAAATGCATGTTGTATAATATTAGTATATTCAATAAATGGGTCATTATATGTTAACCAGCTAACTTGTAGGTGATATTTAGAGAATTTTCTTTCACTAATAATGTCATGAATTCTCTGACTATATGTCATAGAACATGAGTTTCTAGAAGAATCCAACAAATTCAAAATATATTTGCTGAGGGCACTTGCTTTGTCAGTCATTTTATCATTACTGTCACGCCCAGAAACAATAATACCAACTCATGTTTTATACTCTAACTACTAAGTGCCAAGTAGGTTAGTTCTCTGGCATAAGCTTACTGTATACATCAAGAATTTAGTAACATGTGTGTGTATGTGTGTGTGTGTATTTATTTGTTCAATAGCTTAAATTTATCCAGAGGAGAAATAAAAATGTTGCTAGGTGCATGTGCGTGCATGTGCATAAACACATGTGCACGCGCGCGCGCACACACACACACCAGGGACTATTAACCTAAAGAAAAAAGTAGTATTTAAAGAAGTACTTCCTACATAGTAGTACTTTTCTTTCACAGTCACAGTAATATAAATATCAAGGATATGTGCTATCTTCAGCTACTTGATTAGAAAGTCAGAAATATATGGTTTGTCACAATTTAGACTCTCAGCCCAGAGCTCTAGCTCTGACTAGCTCCAGCTTTAGCTGGTTCTACGTGTTCTCTTCTAGAGGTCTGTAATCAAGTTATGATACACTAAACCCCTTAAATCTTCACAATATTTTTCCCTTAAATAGAAAGAAATATTAAATGACATTAATAAAAACTAACTGTATACAGATTTTATTAAAGAAATACCACACTAATCTTTGTTTAAAAGCCTGATAACATAAAGAACTAAATAAAGCCCTAACCTGTTTGGCTCAGTGGATAGAGCGTTGGCCTGCGGACTAAAGGGTCCCAGGTTCGATTTAGGTCAAGGGCATGTAACCTTGGTCGTGGGCACATCCCCAGTAGGAGGTGTGCAGGAGGCAGCTGATTGATGTTTCTCTCTCACCAATGTTTCTTATTCTCTATCTTTCTCCCTTCCTCTCTGTATAAATATCAATAAAATATAATTTTTTAAAAAAATAACAGTAAACTACATGTCTATAAGTTAAAAAATAAAATGTCTTTTCATCTTCTATACCATATGCTTCCAAAAAAATGACACTTTATCAATTCAGAAATTTACTGTCAACACTAAAATAATACAGTTTTATTACTAACAGCTTATTTAAATTCAAACACTTATAAATTTCATATTAAACTATGTTGAATTATAAAAGATTCTTGTTGAAAATAATATGTAGCTGTAACTATACGTTATGAATTTCCTGTTTGTTAAATAAACTGGTCATTAAGCACTCACATCATCCAGTTCAACTATTTCTACAGATGTTTCAGGTCTCTCTGTTCTTAATTCTTCCACCGGCAGAAAAAGAGCTGGGCATTGTACTTCAGTCTCCTCAACTAGGGAATAAAATTGGAAAATAATATCATCAAAGCATATACTTTACCTGATAATTTCTTATCTTTAAATAACATAGCCAAAAATAAAAGGATAATGTTCTCCTGTATGTCCACACAAATATATAAATGTTGTCAATTTTCCTAGTTCAAGTAAAATATACTTTTTTTTAATATTCAATTTTTAAATGAAAGTGAATCTAAAAAATGGAAGAAAGTATGCATTTTGATCAGGAGATAAAGGGTACATGGTCCAGTTGAGAATCATACAGTAAAGAAAAACAAAAGCAGATGCTGATTAATGCTTAGGGTATATAATTTGAAATAATAAATTTGAAAATGTCTAATCAAGACTAAACTAACCATCATTATCTTCATCACTTTCACTTTGAGAACACTGTGCCTCATTAATGGTTGTACACTGAGGTATGAATATATCTGGTGGCATATTTTTAAGTTGCTCCTGTGGAGTTCTACAAAACAAGAAGAAAGCAATTAAAAGACTAAACTACATTATCTAAAACTTCCCTGACAAGATCTTGATTTATTTCACAGAGGAGTGAGTCTACAAAATTAATAATGAAATCATAGCTGTACCTCTAATTCATGGAAGAAAAATATGATTGCATAACAGAATCTTAATTCACTAAAATAATTTTGTAAATCAAATTAACAGCACATAAGATTTTTAAATTGCATATCCCACTGTTTTTTGTTTAGAGTGAAAAGTAAAGTTATGATAGAAGTCAGTGTTCTTGCAGAAGCCACATGAAGCCCATTAAACATACCACCCTATTTAAAAAGCTAATTTATGAATGTGTGTTGTTTCCCACAGCTTTGTGCATTATGTTGATACATTCTAAGAGAACCTGAAGACATTATCCTAAGCTTTCACCAAGCCAGGAGGGTGAGAACATAGGGCCCCACTATATGAATATGAAGTGTTCTGGCTATGGCATATGTCACCCAATTAACAATGAGGTTTGGTGTGGCCAACCCCATCTCATAAGGAAGGCAATGAAGCACAGGGATTCTCAGAGATCAAGAGTGTCCCAGAGGTCATTCCCAAGTTATTGGGGAGCTGGTCACTTTTTAACAAAGAATAAAAGTAACTATAGCCCTTGAAAACCATACAGGCTCATGAAGTCTACATATAAAAAGTCAAAGCATTTTTAGTGATATTAATAGGTAAGATTAATGTATAACTTAAAATGTACCAGGCTCTTTTCCAACTAATTTGAGGGTATTAAATCTTAATAGATGCATTAAATGGGCACTAGTATTATTTTAATTTTACAGATGAAGATATTGAGGCACAAAGAAGTAAACCAACTTGTTCAAAGTCATTCAGGTAATAAATGCAGAAAAGGAATTTGAACCCAAGGCTGCTGCTTCCCCAAGCCCATGTTCATAGCAATTACTCTATATTGCCTTTCTTTCAATTTGCAAAGGCACTAAAAATTTTATAATTTCATGGAAATCTATGGCTATGTGTATTTTCTCAATACAGGTAATCTACACTAATAAAAGAGAAACATGGTAATTAGCGTACAACCGCTACCCTTTTCATTGGCTAATCAGTGAGTATATGCAAATTAACTGTCAGCCAAGATGGCGGCCAGCAGCCAGGCACTGAAGCGAGCAGGGAGGCTTGCTTGCTGC
>NW_005372121.1:451589-460963 GCF_000412655.1 Myotis brandtii
GATGGGCCCTGCTCTGTGCATGACAGGGGGCAGTGCCCAACCCCCTGATTGGCCCTGCTCTGTGAGTGACAGGGGGCAGCGCCCCAACCCCCTGATCGGCCCTGCTCTGTGCATGACAGGGGGCAGTGCCCAACCCCCTGATTGGCCCTGCTCTGTGAGTGACAGGGGGCAGCGCCCCAACCCCCTGATCGGCCCTGCTCTGTGCATGACAGGGGGCAGTGCCCAACCCCCTGATTGGCCCTGCTCTGTGCGTGACAGGGGGTGGCGCCGCAACCTCCCCATCGACCCTGCCTTGAGTGTGACAGGGGGCGGTGCCCCAACCCCCCAATCGGCCCTACCCTGAGCGTGAGTGAGGGTGGCATCGCAACCTCCCGATCCGCCCTGCTCTGTGCATGACGGGGTGGCGCCCCAACTCCCCAATCGGCCCTGCTCTGAGCCTGACCAGGGGCTGCACTTAGGGATTGGGCCTGCCCTCTGCCACCCGGGAGCAGGCCTAAGCCAGCAGGTCGTTATCTCCCGAGGGGTCCCTGACTGCGAGAGGGCACAGGCCGGGCTGGGGGACCCCCCCCTCCCCCGCCCCCCGAGTGCACAAATTTTTGTGCACCGGGCCTCTAGTCAATATATAAGAATATTTCAAAATATTTATATTATTCGGCTTTTTGTCAAAAAAATTAATGAAAGTGTCATTTTATATCCATAATTGAACTAAGTGATAGAAATATTAAAGAGTAAATGTCAAAGACAAATTGGCATTTGGCAACCAGAAATCTCTTTCCAGTTTGACATGGATATGCTATATTAAAATTCAATCACAGATACACATAAATGTACTATTATCCAGATACTTCTTCATGAAGTAAAAACATCTAATTTTATGAATAAAGCCCTGAACCAAAGACTGACAGAGTCTATATAGTAAATCGTTGAAGCTAAGGAGCCCTACGGATGTTTATTACAAACTCAATATTTTCCAGATGGAGAAGTGTGGGCCAAGAGAATTTGTGATTTGCCCATAACAAGCAACCATTTAGTCAATAAACAAGTCTGCATTCTGGATATTGAAACCCTGGCACCCATGCTTTATTAAAGATCATGCTATATAAATAAAGGATAAAATATATTTTAGAATAGAATTACCTCAAAATTTAAATAAATATGTATTGAACATTGACCAATTCATTTGAGGAAACTTTTGATGAGCAGCTCTAAATGTATTCTGTCAATCTGTTAGGCTGTTTGCATCAGAATCACCAAGGAAGATATTTTTAAAATGTAGTCTCATATTCATCCTTTAAAACACTGATTTTTAGATTTGCCTGAGGTTAGGTAGATAAATCATATTCTAAAACTTGCCCCAGTACTTCTGATGATTAGCTAAACTTGACACTTAAATGTAATGAAAAGAGTAGGGGAATTTGAGTGGGAAAACCAGCTAATTGCTAATATCCACCTTTAAAATACTCTAAATCCAAATCTCATGCTCTATTTCATGAAACTTTCCTAGCATTTAATAGATCTACTAGAGATATTAAAGTAGCTCTTAAAACACATTTATTGGTTGCACATAAAATACAAATGTTATTATCCAATTTAAAAAAGAAAAACAAAACAAAATGCAATGGAACCTCTATATATATAAAAAGCCAGCGACTGGAACTCCATAATGACTGGAATGACAGGTCGCTATGACACCCACTGTGGCCAGCGAATAGGCTTGATCGGGGTGCGGTCGGCTGGCCAACCTCCCGTGGCCCCTCCCTCTGGCTGTCCCTGCCTCCGATCGGCCCACCCCACCCCAATCAGCCTGCAGCCCCTCTCCCCAGCCAGCCTTGGCCCTGATCGCACCCCCTACCCAAATAGGGAGTGGGGCTGGCCAGCCAACCTCCTGCAGCCCCTCCCCCTAGCCATCCCCACCCCTGATGGGCCCCCATCACCCTTATTGGCCCACAGCCCCTCCCCCTGGCCAGCCCTGCCCCTAATTGACCCCCCTACCCCAATAGAGGGTGGGGACAGCTGGCCAACAGATCAGCCCCCCCACCCTGATCAGGGGCAGGGCTGGCTGGCCAACCACCCACAGCCCCTCCCCAAGGTCTGTCCCACCCCGATCATCCGCCACATACCCTCCCCCCAGCCAGCTCTGCCCCCGATTGGCCCCCCACTCTGATCAGGGGCAAGGCCGGTGATTGGCCCCCCAACACTACCCACAGCTTCACCTCCAATTGGCCCTCCAACACCAATCAGGGGCAGGGCCGGCCAGCCCACCACCCACAGACTCTCCCCACTGCTGGCCCTGCCCCCAGTTAGCTGCCCCACCCCAATCAGGATCAGGGCCCACTGGCCAATCACCTGCAGCCTCTCCCCCTATCCAGCCTGGCCCTGATCACCTCAATCGGGGTGGGCCGGCTGGCCAAACTCCCACCGGCTCCTCCTCCCCACAGGCCCAGCCCTGATCCACCCTGATGGGGTCCAAGCTGGCCAGACCCCATCCATGCACGAATTTGTGCACTCAGCCTCTAGTATATTTATAAAAACCTATTATAAAACATGACAAAGATAGGCAAAGATAAAGACTTAACCCTGATCATCATTATCAACAAGGGAAACTTTTCAGAAGTACAGCATCAGAAATGTTGTAATCAATTTATAATCACAAACTTGTAAATTGCAAATAGATTGCCCCATACTAGCATCTATAATTAAAACATAAATCAATAACTAAAAAAAAATCACTGTTAAAAAAATAACTGTAAATAAGACCCTAGTGAATATATTCACTAATCATCATTTTCTAACGAGGAAATTTGCCAACATTTAGTAGTCAACATAGCTCAGGATTTCATGTGCCCATGATTAAAGCTTTTTGTATGTATCCAAGCAAATGATGGCACTCATTTAATAACAAAATTGTACTTTGATTGGATAGCAAACTGAATGTGAAAGGCATCAAAAGGCAACCACAATAAAAGATAAGTGAATTTGATATTACTATTATGTACTAATTCTTAAATTGGAATTTTTGAGTTTCACAGGTGAAGAATTGTTAAGGCATCACACTTTAAAGGAGACATAGAAAACTTAAACAATAGTTACATAAGAATAACCAGAATTTGATATGAAGAACTTAAAACCTTGCCACATAAACCACAATGGGATACACTACGCACCTATTAAAGTGACCACCAAAAGAAAAGAACCTGAACAATACCAGGCACTGGCAAGAATGGAGAGCAATTAGAACTCCCATAAATTGAAGGAAGAAATGCAAAACTATTCAGTCTTATGGAAAACAGTTTGTAATCCTATATAATAAAAGCCTATTATGCTACGTGTCTGGTCGTCTGGTCAACCATTCAACCAATCAAAGCATAATATGCTAATAATATGCTAAGGCAGCTCAACTGTTCGCTATGACATGCATTGGCCACCAGGGTTCAGACAGTCAACTGGTTGACCAGTCACTATGACGTGCACTGACCACCAGGGGGGAGATGCTCCAACCAGTAGGTAAGCTTGCTGCTGGGGTCCAGCTGAATGGGACTGAGCGAGATGGGCTAGACACACCCGGGAGCCCTCCCACGGTCCCTCCCGGCACCAGTCATGCACCAGTGGGGTCTCTTGGCCTGGCCTGTGCCCTCTCATAATCCGAGACTCCTCCGGGATGTTGGAGAGCCAGTTTCGACCTGATCCTGCAGGCCCCTCCGCTAAGGAAGCTGCCAGATACAGGGCTCATGGCTGGCAAGCACTGCTACAGCAGCGCAAGCCTCTCCGGATAGGGACTGATTGGTCGCATGCCCACAGCTGGCGCAGTGGGGCCGGGATGAGTGGGAGCTGCAGGTAGGAGCTGCAGGTGGTGTTGGACTGTGGGTTTCAGCCAGATCCCCACAGGCCACCCTGAGATACCCCTTCCATGCACCGGGCCTCTAGTTTTCTCATAAAGATAAACATACACTTAAACCATACAATTTAGCCATCCCAGTCCCAGGTATTTACCCAGAAAATTTAAAACCTATATTCAAACAAAAACCTATATATAAATATGTATAACAGCTTTAACCATAATTACAAAAATACTAGAAATCAGCACCCTATTTTTCAACAGTTGAATAGATAAACTGTACACCACAATGATGAACTAATACTCCACAATAAAAACAAATGGATTTTGATTCACTCAAGAATATGGATGAATCTCAAATGTATTTTGCTAAATGAAGGACACAAAGTCTACATATTATATGACTTCATTTACATGACATTCAGAAAAAGTAAATGTATAAAGAGGGAAATAGACCAATGGTTGCCACAGGTCAGGGAAGAAGACCTGACTATAAAGGGGAAGCATGAAGGAATGTTGGAGTGAACAAACTGTGCTATTTGGTACAATGGCAAACACATGATTTGAGGTATTAATAAAAATTCATAGAACTGTACAGGAGTTTATGCTAGTCAAATTTTAAAAAGTAATCAATGAATGGTAAAGCCATTCCAAAGAAGGTGGGAAAGAAATGGGTGTCATGTCCTGAGCAACTTTGGAAAACAAGGTTTAGACTGGACACTGTGGGCTAACCATAAATGCACTATACACATGTGCTTCAGTTGAGGAGTCTGTTTCTCACAGTGATATTAGTCATGTGAAACTACTTTATACATATACTGAAGTTGATAAATTAATAAATATATCACAGACCATGAGAGCCAGTATTCTCACTGTAGGCAAAAGAAACTACAAATAAGCTACATTGCTATGAATGGACCTTTAAAGACAATTCTGGTGATCTATATCAGTAGAAATAAGGGTGGTAAATGCCATTCTGATCAGGTATTGAAACAGGAATTTGGGGGGTTGAAAAAGGCAGGTTTACATTTTAGAAATTAAGGGGACCATGGAGGAAGCACAGGGCTGCAGAGCAGCAGAAGGTGTATTTCCATAGAATAGGGGAGCTGAAAAGCTGCAACAGGTACATTTCCATAGAATGAGGGAGCTGGGAACAGCAAAAGGTCTGTCTTTACAAAAGAGAAGGAAGCCCTTCATCCAGAAGGAGAAGAAGAAAACCCAAAGGGAATAAGGAAACAATAAGGAAGGGGGATGGGGGAGAACCTTACATGTCCCATGTGAGGTTGGACCTTTGAGCTCAGGAGTTCCTAAAGTAACCAGTCTAAGGGAATAGTGACCAATCAGAGGGGATATCAAGGCACCAGGATCTGTAGCCTTTATAAGCCATAGGGAAAGAAACTCAGTGGGACCCTTTCCCCCTCCCCACATGGGAATCCATTTTGTGGGACTCTTCCCCCTCCCTACTTGGGGGTCTGTACTTGTTCTTCAGTAAATTTCCACCTTTGCTATACAATCTTCTGTCCGTGAATTCATTCTTCAACTCTGGTGGACAAAGCATCCGGGTTCCAGTCCAGGGGAACACCACAAATTCCAGTCCAAAAATTCTGTTTCAGTATCAGTTGGAAGTAAGAAACATGCTACTACACAATGGAGAAAAGGCAATCTATATTCATAAACCAGCACAGAACTTTCCTGACTTTTGTTTCTGCCATAGGGTTTTATGAAAGGTAGAACTTGCGAGTTTTGAAATTATATATATGGCTGAGGCAATTTCTAAGCAGTGTTGAAGGAGAGACCTGGTTCTCATGGCTGCTCATAATAAAGTGCAAGAAGAGAGAAATGACTTAAAGACAGAATTATTAATCAAAAGAGAAGCAAAACTCAATAATTTGGAACATTCTCAGACTATCCACACTGAAAATAATGAGAGCCTATTCAGGAGAAAACAGGAAGTAAATGGCCAAAGGACCACCTAATAGGGAGATTAGCCAGCCCTCTAAACAGAAGCCAGGGCCTGTTATCCAAGACAAAGGAAAGATGACCCTGAAGGCAATTCAGAAATTGATCCCTCCCATCACAGAACAAGAAAGGCCCAGGCTACTGCAGAGAGCAATTCCCAGAGAAACTGTAGGGATAAGGCCACCTGTGTGACCCTAGACTACAAGTGCCACCAGATTCCATGCTGGAGAGTCATTGGGATGCAATACAGCATTCAGCCACCATAGAAATGAGACTGCCCAAAGCCATGGGGGCAGAGCCAACCAGAAACTTGGGAACCCAACCTCTGTCCAGCAAAGCTATAGGGAAGGTCTGCTGCCTCAGTGTGTCCAGGAGGTTGGAGCCCTACTCTAGTGTATCTAGAAGGTGGGACCTCCATCCCAGTGGGTTTGGAACATTCTCAGACTATCCACACTGAAAATAATGAGAGCCTATTCAGGAGAAAACAGGAAATGGCCAAAGGATCATCTGATAGGGAGATTAGCCAACAGTCTAAACAGAAGCCAGGGCCTATTATCCAAGACAAAGGAACGATGACCCTGAAGGCAATTCAGAAATTGATCCCTCCCATCACAGAACAAGAAAGGCCCAGGCTACTGCAGAGAGCAATGCCCAGAGAAACTGTAGGGATAAGGCCACCTGTGTGACCTTAGACTACAAGTGCCACCAGATTCCATGCTGGAGAGTCATTGGGATGCAATACCGCATTCAGCCACCATAGAAATGAGACCGCCCAAAGCCATGGGGGCAGAATCAACCAGAAACTTGGGTGCCCAACCTCTGTCCAGCAAAGCTATAGGGAAGGTCTGCTGCCTCAGTGTGTCCAGGAGGTTGGAGCCCTACTCTAGTGTATCTAGAAGGTGGGACCTCCATCCCAGTGGGCCTGGTGGGCAGAGCATATCTACTGTATGCCTGTCCCACCTTTGTATTTGGAAGCATATATCATGTTTGATTTCACAGGTTCACAGTTAGAAAGCAATTTGCCTCCAAATGAATCATACACTGAGTCTCACCCATATCTGAATTAGATGATATTTATATAACAATGTGAACTTTAGACTACTGGTGTTGGAATGAGTTAAGAATTTTAGGGCTATTGAAATGGAATGAATATATTTTGCATGAAAGTAGGACATGACCTTGGAGGGATCATGAGCAGAAAGCTCTGTTCTGAATGTCTGTGTTTCCACAAAATTCATATGTTGAAATCCTAGCTCCCAAGGTGATAGTATTAGGAGACGAGGCCTTTGGGAGGAGAGTAGATCATGAGGGTAGAGACTACATAAATGGAATTAGCGCCCTTATAAAAGAGACCAGACAAAGACCCCTCCCATCTGCATGTGAGGACACAATGAGAAGATGGGCATCTCTGAACCAGGAAGCAGGATCTATCCAGACACTGAATCTGTTGGCACCTTTATCTTGGACTCCCAGCCTTAAGAACTGTGAAAAATAAATGCTGTTTATTAATATTTAATGTTAAATTTTAAGCAATTTATAAAATGGTGAATGTACTGTAATAGTCTTTGTATAAAATATATTTGAATACTCTTGATAAAATTATAAAATTAAAGGTCTAAGTAAACTTAAAAGTAGATTCTGAAAAATATAGCCTCAAAAGTTTATGCTAATTTCAAATGTCTGAGAGCAATACCTTCTCAAAGTAGTCTTTTATTAATCACATTATTTTGCTACTATTCTAAAAATTGTATATTGTTTTATGCCTTTTCCCCACCTTTACATTTACATTTCTCAAGGGAAACCCTAAATGAATGATGCATCTTATATATAAATAGGATTAAAATTCTTATTAGAACAGTAGAAGCTTCGTGTGGATTTAGTATTGCTTTAAAATTATTTATGCAAATATAAAGCAGACATATAATATTGCTACAGAAAAGCATGTCAACACAAGCAAAAATATAAATAGCATTTTATATTACTTATTAATAATACAAAAATTCAGAAAATACCTTCTGTGCTTTTTAAGCCATAATTTTTCCATATAGGATATACTGTCTTCTTTAAATTCAATATGAAGTGGTTCTCTCCAAATTTTCAGATTGGTTTGTACCTCACATTCTTCCAATGAGTCTATAACAATAAATATAACATACATAGTTAATATAACCTAGCCTATAAATTGTAACTTCTCCCAAGATACAGAACTTGTCAAATATGCTTTGATATTCATCTATAATCAATAGTTCTGGGCTTAAATAATGCAAAAGTTTTAAATATTGATGATTTATCAAATAACTGTGTAGAGAGTTTTCTTTCATAATCCCTTGAAATGAAAGAATCTTATGATTGCCCGGCCAGAGTGCCTCAGTGGTTGAGCATCGACCTATGAACCAGGAGGTCACAGTTTGACTCCCGGTCAGGGCACATGCCTACCCAGGTTGCAGGCTTGATCCCCAGTGTGGGGCATGCAGGAGGCAGCCTATCAATGATTCTCTCTCATCTTTGATGTTTCTATCTCTTTCTCCTCTCCCTTCTTCTCTAAAATCAATAAAAATATATTTTTTAAAAATCTTATGATTCACATGGTTTTTAAAAGCAACTAATTCTTTTAAATGCTAACAGATAAAAACAAATAGATTCATTATATATTCCATAAACACACACAAACATAAAGGTATGTATTATAGTCACTGATAATAATATTTACAGAAGATGGGAAACAGAAAGGAAATAACTCAGAAGGTAGCACCTGGAGGAGACAACTTTCTTCATGAATTGATGTCAACATGGCAATTTACTTCCAGATGCTTCAGATGTTTCTGAAGTACTACCAAATTAAAACCACTATTCAGAGATATTTAAAACTGATGGAGATTTCTGGGAAATAAAAAACTAGAAAACTTGGAAATTCAAAGCACATTACTAAACGAAATGGGACCAAAAAACATTTGGAAAGATACTCATGTCATTTGAAATGAGATGCAAATTTAGATATACCATTTTATCTCTATCAGTCCAGCAAAACTTTAAAAATTTGATTATTTAAGTGTTGGTCATGGGAAGCAACCCAACCTTTCACACTCTGCAGGTGAGAATGCAAACTGATACAAACACTTAGGTAAATAATTCAGCTCTATCTAGTGTAGTTGAGTACATGCACAGCCAATGACCCAGCTCTTCCACTCCCAGGAATAGACACCCTAGAAATGTGTGCACATGTGTTCCAGGAGACCTGTACAAGAATATTCACAACAGCATCATCCATTTGTATAGCAAAAATGAGAATCAATCCAAATAACCATCTACATTCAAATAGGCAGATTGTACTATCCTATATAATAAAGAGGTAATATGCAAATTAACCCTCAGCTGCCTACAACCAGGCCAGCAGTGGGGTAAGTGAGGGACGACCAAACAACTGAACATCAGGCTTCGTGCGGTGACCAGTCCAGCAGGGGGGCCGTGAGGGGTGACCAAGCTGGCAGGGGGAGGGAGTTGGGGGCGACCAGGCCAGCTGGCAGAGGGGGACAGTTGGGCGCAACCAGGCCAGCAGGTGGGGCAGTAAGAGGCAACCAGG
>NW_005372121.1:461038-468365 GCF_000412655.1 Myotis brandtii
GGGGAGACCTGGGTGGCAGCAGGGGGTAGTTAGGGGCAACCAGGCCAGCAGGGGGGGCAGTTAGGAGTGACCAGGCAGGCAGGCAGGTGAGTGATTAGGAGCCAGCAGTCCAGGATTGTGAGAGGGATGTCCGTCTGCCGGTTTAGGCCCGATCCTCAGAAACTGGCAGTTGGACATCCCCCAAGGGGTCCCGGATTGGAGAGGGTGCAGGCTGGGCTGAGGGGACCCCCCCCACCCCCATGAACAAATTTTGTGCACCAGGCCTCTAGTATTCATATAACAGAAGACTCTTAAGCAGTGAAAATGAATGAAATACAGCTATGCACATCTTCATGGATAAATATCATGGGTTCTCTAAATATTAAACCACTAACCTTTGGTCATACAGTGAGTATTTTTTTGAGGAATTATATCAAACTGTTATCCCAATGTTAATAGTTTTGAATATTGCATTTATATTCACAGAGAAAAAAGTTAAGTTCAGCTTTATTTACAACATTCATTTTATAAAAATAGCTATACCTGGCTTTGCTGCAGGCAAGTTCGGCTCCCCATTGTCATTATGATGTCCAGTTCTCCATTCATTTAAAACTTCCTGAAAGGACTGGGCAGAAGCTTCTTCATTAAATGACCCTTCACACAAGAGCCCATCTCTCGGGTTTATACACTCTCCTTTTTGTGTTGTTGAAACTTCCATCTAAACCAATTAGAAAATGTATCTAAGTATGCTTTTCTAAATTTTCCGATCATAAAATGAAGATAGCATTAATTGTTAGGCATTAAAAGTCACACGTTTTTTAAACTTACAAGTAGAATGTTTTAAAGTTTTACTTGTGTATATGCTCTACTGGTTTCTTTCAAACTGTGTCCGCAATTATAAATGGTCTCTTCAGAAATTATTAAAACTGGAGCCTACAGGACTGAGGATTTGTCATTATGTTATGCACCAGTGTTCTCCCTGGAAAGTGACAACAGTCTTGTATGTGTTGTCACTTCTACTTCTCCAATCTCCTGCTCCTGCCATCTCCCCACAGCAGAAAGAGCAGTTTCATAACTTGCAAATTCGATCAAGGCAGGCCTCTGCTCAAAACCCTGCAATGACTCTGTATGAAGCCCCCAGACCCTATTAGGACTTACAAGGGCCTACACAACCTTGTACTCCCTGCCTTTCAGTCAATTTCCTTCAATTTTCCCCTTCTCTTACCTTGCTCCAGACAAACTTATATTTTTACAGTTCTGGGAATTCACCCAGCACCTTCCCACTTAAGGGCTTTGCACTATCTTTACCCAATGCCTGGAGTGAGCCTTCTCCACACTCCACACAGTCATTCCACTCATCTCAGTCAGTCTCTGCTCAAACGTCACCTACTCAGAGAGTAGGTGATGACCTTGCTGATGATCTAAAAATATACACCCCTCCCCACACACATTCTAATCCCTTATCTCAGGGGTCCTCAAACTACGGCCCATGGGCCACATGCAAATACAAATATTGTATTTGTTCCCGTTTTGTTTTTTTACTTCAAAATAAGATATGTGCAGTGTGCATAGGAATTTGTTCATAGTTTTTTCTTAAACTATAGTCCGGCCCTCCAATGATCTGAGGGACAGTGAACTGGCCCCCTGTTTAAAAAGTTTCAGGACCCCTGACTTAGAATATCTATCTGTCACCTACTCAGAGAGGAGATAATGAACTTGCTGATGACCTAAAAATATAGAACCCCCCCCAAACACTTTCTAATTCCTTATCTGCTTTATTTTTCGCAAAATAACGTATCTGTGTGAATTTACTCTACATGTTTAATTGTTTATTGTCTCTCTTCCCCCATTAGAATGCAGTGAAATCAGGGGATATTTTCCTGCCTCAGTGCCAAGATCCAGGCTCAAAGTGATGCTCATTAAAAGTTGGTTGAATGAATGAATAAATAAATGCATGTGAAACATTGCATGGTGCTTAGCGTAAAGATGGGAGAAACGAATTCAGTATAAAATATAAATCCACTGTGAACACACTGAAAAAATAAAGGTTGGTATTGGCAGTTATCCATTGAATCAGAGAAATCCAAATTATGAAGCCAAAGCAAAATAAATTCCACACCAATGTTAAATCACCAAGTGTGGATTACCTATACTAATATCAAATTGCTAAATCAGCATTGTGTATCTTCTAGATACACAAGTAGAATCTTTTATGTTCAGTCCTTAATTGCAAAATAAACAGGCAGATTGTTAGAGTACAATTGAGAGAAGATGATTAAATAGTGCATAAAAAATTTAAATATAAAGAAAAACCACCTGGGAACCTGCCAGACACTGTGCTAGCTGCTGGCCACAGAACACAGGTTAATAAGTCCACAACAGAGACAGGTGCAAGAGCAGGTATTTAACTCAGATAAACAAGAATTCCGTGGGCAAAAAGTGGCACGGGCAGGATTCCAGAGAGAGGGAATGATACATAGAAGGAGACATGGAGCCAAACAGCAGTATGGCATGAAACTGGAAGTAGTTTATATTGTTATAGCACAGAGTGGGATAGGAAAAAATATAAAGGGTGGAAAGACAAAGAGGGGGCAGATAATGAAGAATCCTGCCTGCCACACAGAAAATTAGACAAACTTATTGAAGACACAAAGCCACTGAAGAGTCACACACAGAAAGAGAGGAATGGGGGGGAGTGGAGATAGTGAATTTGGATGCAAGGAAAATGTTATGGCCATTTGGCAATGTCAACATTACAAATGCATAACCCTCTTCAGTTAGGAATGTCAGGAATTTATTATGTAAACAAGAGGCCTAGTACATGAAAATCATGCACTTGGGTGGGGGTGGGGGGTCCCTCAGCCCGGCCTGCACCCTCTCATAGTCTTGGAGCCCACAGGGCATGTCCAACTGATGGTTTAGGTCTGCCCTGTGGGCCTAAGCCATCAGTAGGACATCCTTAGTGCTGCCGCAGAGGTGGGAGAGGCTCCCGCCACCACGGCTACACTCGCCAGTTGTGAGCCCGGCTTCTGGCTGAGCTGCGTGCCTCCTGTGGGAGGGCACTGACCACCAGGGGGTAGCTCCTGCATTGAGCGTCTGCCCCCTGGCGGTCATTTTTGCCGTATGGTTGATTTGCATATTAGCCTTTTATTATATAGGATATACATATGTATGCAAAACAACATTTTTCAAAAACATTCTTTATACTATAGTTTGTATTGGCAAAAGACTGAAACAGGTTCAATGTTGATCAGTGGAAAATAGATCTTAAAAAGTCTAATAAATGGAGTATTTTTTACCCATTATGTAGAATGAGAAGGTTCTAGAATGCACTTAAATTGACATGGAAATATTTTGTTAAGTGTAAAAAGCATGTTTTCAGAGCAGTTTGCAAAGTATACTAATATTGGTTTCAATAAATACCTACATACAAAATTGGAAATATTATTGATTCCTAGGAGAGAGAATGAAATGAAATTTACAGCCTATAAACATTTTTCACTTTAGGAAAGAGCTAATTTCAGGATTAAGAATAACAATAAGAATAGAAATGACCAAACAGTCAAGAGAGGCTTTAGATGGTCAACTGCATGGGACATGGTAAGTGATTGGATGTGCAGAGGCAGGAGAGACAGGACTATTGAAAATAACTGTTCTTGCCAGCTTGGGGAGCTGAGAAGCTGGGAGACGGGCTGACACCAATAGTAACATCTATTGGAAGAGAAATAATGAATTTGATTGGAAAATATTGAGTTTCAGAAATATGTGGGAAGGTAATTACAGGCATCCAGTAAGCAATGTGTGTGTGTGTGTGTGTGTGTGTTGCACTAATGAAGAAGCATTGAAAACTCAGTGCAATGGTTTCAGTGTGCGGTGATTGCAGCAACTCCCCAGGGAGGCTCCTTTCCAAGCAACAAATCAGAATGAGAGCTATAAGACATTTGCATTTTATAGCTATGCCTTTGGAATACTTGGCTTCCACATAGTAGTGACAGAATAGGAAAAAGCCAGCAGATTGTACATTGGTTCTTAAATGTTTCAGCCCAGACTGTCATATGTCACTTCCACTCAGAGCCCATGACCCTGCCCATTGCTAAAAGGGCTAGAAAGTTTGATGAATCGGTGCTGTACGCTCATTACCCCCTGGGCCGCGTGATATCCCTGCAAGACATGTTTATTCCCGTTTTCATATATACGTGCCACTTTCCAGAAGAAGAAACAGAGAATCAAAAAGGCTAAGTAAAATGTTGGATGTTATAAAAGCTCTAAGAAAATCCAGGTTTCAGTCTCTAAAATGAAAGCTCTTCCATGAACTATATCCCTTTCCAAGGATATCCAGTGGCCTGAATCCATAAGAAAAGCCCTAAGACATATATTAGACATTAGCACCATTTTGACTCTTCCAGGCTTTAGAATTGCTTGGTATGGTGATTAAAAATCAGATTCCTGTACTCTAACCCAGATGTGAAAAAAAAAATATCAAAATTTGAGTGACAGACCAGGAATGCACACCCCATACTTCTGATGCTTATCACAGTTGGAGAAGCACAGCTCTTCAGAACAGAAGACCACCAAGCATGCACTATAGACCGGTGCACACCTGAGGGTCCATAGCAGTGACTCCCAACCAGGAATACTCACCAGAATCACTGAGCAGTTGCTAAGACCTCACACGTCTGGACCCCACACATAGAGATGCTGAACTCAGTGCTAAGGTTTCTCCAGTTGAGGAAATGTATATACTCCTGGATGAAACCACTGAATTAAAGGTTCTTAAGTTAAGACAAGAGGTGAGGGTCTACACAGCAGTTATCTATGTGGATAAGAGACAGCACTAATTCTAGGGATTAGAAGCGAGGGCAAAGAAATAAGCTCTATAGCTTTTTCATAGGTTACTTACTTAGGCCCCCATTGTCCTCATCTGTTAAATGGGGTAATAATAATGCAAAACTCATATGTTATTATGATTCTTGAATAAGGTAAGGCAGGTAAGTAATTAAGCACAATGCCTAGCATCCGGTGTTTAATAAATGTTGGTTGTTGACTTATCATTATTATTGATAGGGTAAATTAAATAAAAAGGCTGGCATGAAGGAAAAACCTTAAAATCATAGTGTCTGGGTAGTGGTTAAAAGCAAGTAATTTGGAATCAAAAGATCTGGGTTCATATATAAGTTCCACTATCAATAATACCTAATAATAATACCTAATAATACCTCGGGCAATATATAAAAAACTGGCTTTTGCCACTATTTTCTCATCTGGAAAGAAAAAGAAGTAATTAAGAAAGGACAATACTCTTTGTAATACTTTAAGCAATAAAACAAAATTTAAAAAAGGACAAAAATGGATGTTACAGGTAAAATATTTAAGACAGTATCTGGCACACAGATTATATTAAAATCTGAGGAAGTTTGTCTTTTGTTAAAAAGTCAATACAGCAATTCTATTATAAAAATATGGACATGAGCTGATGAAACTTATCTAGCACATCATGGGATCAGTAATCAATCTCAATAACTACCAGCATTTGGTATAAATCCGATTATAAAAAGCTGTGAGAGTCACTGTCACCTAAAACACTTGGCAAGGTTTTGTACTCTTAGCCTCTGAAGTCCTGATTCATATAAAGTCATTATATTGCGTTGTGTTATCTATTTTTATGTTCCTCCCAAATACTCATTCATTTCCTGAAATGGTGGAAATGCCCAGAAAGCCACAGAGTCAAAGGATCATTCATTAAGAAATCAGCACCCAGTGCAATCAAAGCAATCTCCTTATAGTCAAGATGTTTTTTGATTAATAAAAAATTCACATGAAATAACAATGTTATAAAATAATCTGCAAAACTCTACAGCTCTAGCTAAGTATATGCATGACCGTCTCCACGACCATATATGACAGAAATGTCTCCTACATTTCCCACAGCTTACCTGGGAGCTGCTCCCCTGCAGCGGAGGTGGTTTGGGTAGATGCTGACTCTTACTAATCTCTTTTGGAGAGCGATTCTCCCCTTTGGGTTTATCTGGATTAACTTCCTTTATAAACCCATGGGCAACATCCAATACACTGGATAATATTTGAGATTTTGCCTGTTAATAAAGGAACAAAATATGATTAAAAAGCCAAATACATAAGCCTCAGTAATTTAGATACATCAAATTGTATTTTCATTATTCCATTCCTACTAAATTCAATGTATTTTACTTAATATTTAAAACTACAAATTAACATTTATATCAACCCATATAATAGTGACATCTACCAATGTTTAGAGGGGCTAGTTTGGGCTCATTATGCCTAAGCATCTTACAAACATGTTATTTAATCCTAAAGTCAACTCTGAAGCATACCTATTTTTATCTGTTTCAGGGATAAAGAAACAAAAGCTCTGAGTGTTTAACTTGCCCTTGGTCACATGGTGAGTGGGTGGCAGAGCTGAGAAGTGACCCAGGTGTATATAATTCTAATGACTCATAGCCTTTCCAACCCCAAATAAGTAGATGGGAAGTTTTATGCACACCATGGCTAAAGAACTAAATATAGCTTATCTGGTAGGAGCCCGGATAAGCAGTAATAAGTATTCCTCGGTGATAAAACATCTTTAGAAACTATTAACTGTTTAAAAGTGGAAACACAGGAAGTGCATCTATCTGTAGTTCCTGAGTGCACTTCAAGTTTCTCCGCATGTTGCACCTTCGCTTATGAGTTTCAGTTACCAGGAAGGCCCTCCATCCTCTACTATTTTCTTTGCCTGTCAGACTTCTCTTTCTCCTGGATTTGTCCCCAGTTACTCCCACATCAGGAACCTTTCCTGGCCTTCCTTCTCCAGCTGTGTGCAGTGCCCATTCTCTGTACCCTCTTCCTACCAACCCCTACAACAGTAATTTTACATCATCTTTTGGTGTCTGTCTATCCCATGATACCATATAAGCTCACAGAATAAAAAATCATATCTTCTTAAATCTTTGTGTGGCTACCACCATGCCTGGAAAATAACATAGTAAAAATAAGGTTTGTGGGGAGGGAGCAGAAGGACTCCAGAATTAAAATAAATGATCTGGAGCAGTGGTCACCAACTGGTGATCTGTGAGGTCCAAGAGGTTGGCCACCACTGATCTGGAGAATATTATGCTAAGCAAAATAAGCCAGTCAGAGAAAGACAAGTACCACATGATCTCACTCACATGTGGAATCTAATGAATAAAATAAACTGTTGAACAAAATGGATCCAGAGACATAGAAGCATGGAACAGACTGTTAATCTCAGAGGGAAGGTGGGGGTGGGTGGGAAGAGATCAACCAAAGAACTTGTATGCATACATGCATAACCCATGGACACAGACAA
>NW_005372121.1:468538-482090 GCF_000412655.1 Myotis brandtii
CTGAGGAGTCTCCTATCAGAACTCCCTGGGTTTGCCCAGGACACTGCAGGATGCTGAATGCCATCTGAGCTTAAACCCAACAAACTCCAGGGGCAGACTCAGGCCTTTCCGAGGCTCTCTGACAGCCTGGCATTGGGAGCAAAAGCAACAGGTCTTACTTCTTAGCAAATCTCCTCAAGTCACGAGAAAACTCTGGCAGGGATCAGAAATAATTCATTCGGACTCTCCCATGGAAATATTCCTATTTTTAAATTTTCAACTACTTACCGATTTAAATAGCTAAAATTACATGGAAGCTTTCCAGTATGACCTTTTGAAAATTTGTTAAGATTCAATCTGATTCTTGAATAAATCAGTGAACATCAAATTAACTGGTGTTATTTCACACTGAATTAATAAGTTATATATGAAAAAAATGACTCAGGAGACCTATGCACGTAATTGCTGTGCTTATACAGGTCTATGGTATCTAGTCCAAATTTCAAGACGATCATTCAAAAGCCCATTTACACCCATGCAGCCCTTTTTTTAAAAAAAAAAAATACATTCATAAATATAGTACAATATTATTGTGCATATTCATTATACTGTGCACCAGATCTCTATGGCTTATTTACTACTCATTGCACTTAACACTGCTGAACTGTACACTTAAAAATGTTTAAGATGAAAACATTTATGTTATTTGTTTTTTACCACAAATTTTAAACAATGAGTGCATGTTATTGTTTACATGAGAAATGTTGAGTGCATGTTATCGTTTATAAATTGAAGCTGAATACAGTTGATTTAACAAGGAAAAACATGAAAGAAAGGCAAAAGAAAATATTCAAGCCAATGATACTACTTTATTCTTCCAGAAATAACTGCATTTTAGCAAATATTTTCTAAACATAATCCTATCTAAGCCTAATTTTATATTTCCTAGAATAAAGGTCTGTTGATTTCAAAAGTGGTTAAAATATCTAGTTTTCATCTTATCAAATATCAAAATAAAAAACAAAGGTATTAATTTTATATAAAAGTATCACAATAGAATCATCATTCAAGTATATATGTTTATTTAAATAGCACAAAAGAAAGATTATTCTTGTCCTAAAATGAATCTTGCTATCAATGTTACAATAATGTTTGTAACATTTTTAGGGAGCATTTTAAAAGACTCTGAAATAGCCAAAAAATGATTTTATTCCTATATTAAATTTACTATTAAAAATATGATAAACATCGTGGATAACTGATCAAATGGAATGCTGTTTATCTGGATGTCTTAAAGTTCTGTTAATTCAGGATAAATAAAATGCCAATAAACTGAAATTTTCTTTCTCAGAAAATTGAATATTTAAATATTACTTTCCTCAGTTTTAAAAATGTACATGTATACTCAATTTTTCTTATTCTTAAAATAATCATTCCAATACAGGAACAGATATTTTGAGCCCCATTACCTGGACAAGGAAACCCAAGCTCATAAAGCTTAGGTCAAAGCCAATGGGTACAAAATGATTTAGAGCCAAGGTTTTTCTTCTTCTAGCCTAATCCTGTTCCCTACTGAATTAACAGAGGAAATGTGCTTTACTTATGCTTTCTTGAAAATAAGATTACTTTTTGTTTGTTTTTAATTTATTTGCTTGTTTATTTCAGGTTTGACCAAGCACTAGCAAATTGACCCAAGATTCTCCTTTTACTAGTCTTCTCTGTTATCCACATATATGGGGAGGGTTGGGGGCAACATAAACTTTGAAAAGAGTAGGATTGTAGGACAGAACAGGCAAATCTCAGGAAGGCCTTATTCTGAGGAGTCTCCTATCAGAACTCCCTGGGTTTGCCCAGGACACTGCAGGATGCTGAATGCCATCTGAGCTTAAACCCAACAAACTCCAGGGGCAGACTCAGGCCTTTCCGAGGCTCTCTGACAGCCTGGCATTGGGAGCAAAAGCAACAGGTCTTACTTCTTAGCAAATGTCCTCAAGTCACGAGAAAACTTTGGCAGTGATCAGAAATAATTCATTCGGACTCTCCCATGGAAATATTCCTATTTTTAAATTTTCAACTACTTACCGATTTAAATAGCTAAAATTACATGGAAGCTTTCCAGTATGACCTTTTGAAAATTTGTTAAGATTCAATCTGATTCTTGAATAAATCAGTGAACATCAAATTAACTGGTGTTATTTCACACTGAATTAATAAGTTATATATGAAAAAATGACTCAGGAGACCTATGCACGTAATTGCTGTGCTTATACAGGTCTATGGTATCTAGTCCAAATTTCACAACGATCATTCAAAAGCCCATTTACAACCCATGCAGCCCTTTTTTAAAAAAAAATACATTCATAAATATAGTACAATATTATTGTGCATATTCATTATACTGTGCACCAGATCTCTATGGCTTATTTACTACTCATTGCACTTAACACTGCTGAACTGTACACTTAAAAATGTTTAAGATGAAAACATTTATGTTATTTGTTTTTTACCACAAATTTTAAACAATGAGTGCATGTTATTGTTTACATGAGAAATGTTGAGTGCATGTTATCGTTTATAAATTGAAGCTGAATACAGTTGATTTAACAAGGAAAAACATGAAAGAAAGGCAAAAGAAAATATTCAAGCCAATGATACTACTTTATTCTTCCAGAAATAACTGCATTTTAGCAAATATTTTCTAAACATAATCCTATCTAAGCCTAATTTTATATTTCCTAGAATAAAGGTCTGTTGATTTCAAAAGTGGTTAAAATATCTAGTTTTCATCTTATCAAATATCAAAATAAAAAACAAAGGTATTAATTTTATATAAAAGTATCACAATAGAATCATCATTCAAGTATATATGTTTATTTAAATAGCACAAAAGAAAGATTATTCTTGTCCTAAAATGAATCTTGCTATCAATGTTACAATAATGTTTGTAACATTTTTAGGGAGCATTTTAAAAGACTCTGAAATAGCCAAAAAATGATTTTATTCCTATATTAAATTTACTATTAAAAATATGATAAACATCGTGGATAACTGATCAAATGGAATGCTGTTTATCTGGATGTCTTAAAGTTCTGTTAATTCAGGATAAATAAAATGCCAATAAACTGAAATTTTCTTTCTCAGAAAATTGAATATTTAAATATTACTTTCCTCAGTTTTAAAAATGTACATGTATACTCAATTTTTCTTATTCTTAAAATAATCATTCCAATACAGGAACAGATATTTTGAGCCCCATTACCTGGACAAGGAAACCCAAGCTCATAAAGCTTAGGTCAAAGCCAATGGGTACAAAATGATTTAGAGCCAAGGTTTTTCTTCTTCTAGCCTAATCCTGTTCCCTACTGAATTAACAGAGGAAATGTGCTTTACTTATGCTTTCTTGAAAATAAGATTACTTTTTCTTTGTTTTTAATTTATTTGCTTATTTATTTCAGGTTTGACCAAGCACTAGCAAATTGGAGGAATGACCCAAGATTCTCCTTTTACTCGTCTTCTCTGTTATCCACATATATGGGGAGGGTTGGAGGCAACATAAACTTTGAAAAGAGTAGGATTGTAGGACAAACTTAAACCATCTATCTCTGAACTAAGAGGTGTATATTTAACAGGATCAGTAAGCCTAGAAATTCACCATAGTACAGTAACATACTATTTTACAATACTTAAAAGTTCCCAGATATGTGAAAAATATATCACACATATTAATAACTTATAGTTTCCCGTTCTCCAGACCCAATCACCACACTCACTCCAGAGAAGAATTGACGACAACTAATTGGACACTTCCACCTCCCCACCTAGGGAAGTTCTCTCTTTGAACCTAATGGAGCTCTGTGATAGTTACTGAATGTGAGAAGAATTAACTAATTGCTGGACACTTCCACCTCCCCACCTAGGGAAGTTCTCTCTTTGAACCTAATGGAGCTCTGTGATAGTTACTGCTGATGAGAAACAGTAATACGTTTCCAATGGCAAGGTGATAAGAAAGGAATGTGCCTTCTCTATCCTTTTCACTGCATGGTGTATAGTGACTTTGGAAGTAACATTGAATACGGTGAATGTTACAGGTAAAAGTCACCAAATCATTGCTTAAGAGGGAAGATGTCTTAGGAACATGCATGTTAAACTCTTAGGTGAGTAAAAAATAACTTTTACTATAGCAAGCATATTTGGAAACTATCCCTAACTGGGTATTGTTTGAGCTAACAAAAAGAAAATGTTTTAAAAAGGTGTTTCCCCTTTAATAATGTACATAAATACGCTACTTCCATGCCTTGCCGAAGTTTTCCTCCCTACTTGGAAACGTGAGTGCTCCTATTATAATTCTCTTTATCACTTTAGGCCCATATCAAATGTTATCCGGTTCCAATGTATATCCAATGGCATTATTAAAAGTCGCTTAAAAGGGCAAACTGTTTAATCTCTCTGAGACAAAGTTTTCTTCCTCAACTAATTGGAGCAAAATGGACATATTTTCTCTGTGCTCTTATACACCTTGCTTACATCCACAGAGCTTTGCTGCTCAATGTATGACCCATACATCAGCAGCATCTCCATCCCTGGAAACTTTCTGAAAACACAAACTGTCAGGTCCCATTCAGACTCACTGACTCAGAATCTGCAGTTTCACAGGTAACTTGAATGCACATTCAGTTTTGAGCATCTCTGTGTCAAAACACGTATCAGTCAGCGGTGTTACAATTGGTTGAATACAGCTGTCTTCCCTTTTGTGAATTCTTGAGAGAGGGAACCATGTCTCATTCTGCCTGATATACAATGTTTTACATCGCCTTCTTTCAATTCTCCTCCCGGAAGCCCTGTCCTTCACACTTTGCAACTAGAACATTGCTGGTTGAATCAAATTTAACTAATTTACTGAGACAAAAATGACTGAAAATTCCATTTGAATATTTGTCGCTTATACCCAAGCTAAGTCAATGTCGACACAGATAAAATAAATAGCACTATCAATAAGAGTACAAAGGGGAAATTATGTACCTCACTAAGCCTAAGTGTTTGTACCCGTAAAATGAAGACAATAGTTACCTTGCAGAGCTGTTGTGAAGAATATACATTCTGAATAAAAAACACCTTGCAGAGTGATAGAGTAGTGCATTCGAACGATTGCTACCATTTTATTTAGATCACTATATACTACTTCTCTGTAAAATAAATTGTTAAAATACCCAGAAAGTAGAATTTCTCCCTAATTATTAGACAGAAGTGGGATTTCAGACTAGGGTATAATAGAGAGGTCAGTAAATAATTGTACCTTCATAAAACAAATATTATATTGGGTACATTTGTTAAAAGCTATTTCAGGAAATCAACCAAAAGCAAACAACAAGAAGTAGTCAGTCAAGAAAAACACTGTGCCATTAGTGAAGAGTGTCCAGCTGCCTTGCATGGGGCTGCTCCTATTTTATATTTCCCTTCCCAGCTCTATCAGTGTAACTAGGGCAAGACTGGCCTTGCTCAATAGGGAGTGTGCTTGATTCTCAGCAGAAAGCAGAATCTTGAAGTTTCTGTGGCATTATCAACAATCTAGTGAATTTGGTTACATGTGAATGGGGAAAACCTGAGGTTTTGGTCCCAGTTGGGGTAAGCAGTAGGCCAGCCAAACATTTAATGGGATGATCCTGAAAATGAGAGTGCTATAGAAAGGCTGATTAAGAAATGAAAATCATCAAGGAGAACAAAATGAAAGTTATTGAGTATGACCTACATAGGTTAAGAAGAGATATAAAATGGAAGGATTTCCAGGACTGACCAGCAGACCCTGAGAGATGGATGAATGGATTACTCTGACACACATTTCTGTGAAAGAGAGGGCTAAGGGGCTGCTTGGTAGGAGGCACTAAAACAGCCCCAATTGCCTGCCTCCTTAGGCTTTTATTGTAACAACAGCTTGAACTAAAATTAACATCCAGATACAATCAGCAGGGTAAGTATCCTTAAGACATTACATGCTTCTACAAGGTCAGGTCTAAAGACTAAACATAGAGATCCCAGCAAAACACATGGGGGCTCAGACTTGTTTGGAAAAAACAAGGCAGGAGTTGCTGCCTTTGGCAAGGTCTCCCTAGAGGTCCTGACCTTTTGGAGATTCCTCCTTACCAACTTTCCAACCAAGTCCCGTGCTTCCCCACAAAGGAAGACTTAGTGAACTTGATGACAGATCAAGATACATTATCCAATTTGAAAATCAAAGAGGAAAAATTGAAGAAAATGAATATAGTCTTAGAGACCTAGGGAACAGCATCAAGCATCCAACATACATTTAGTGGGAATATCAGAGAGAGAGAGAAGAACAAAAAAATATATGAAGAAATGAATGTCCCCAAATTCTCTATTTAATGAAAAGTATTATTTTAAAAATCTAAGAAACTCACCAAACCTGAAGATAAACATAAGGAGATTCATACCAAGACATATTATAAACAAACTGCTGAAAGCCAAAGACAACCAGAAAAACTTGAAAGCAACAAAAGAAAAATGACTCATCAGATATAAGCATGAATCAGTATGAGTAACAGCTGATTTTGCATCTGAAAAAAAATGCAGACCAGGCAGCAGTGGAATGATACCAAGTGCTGAAAGAAAAAAAAATGCCAAAAATAATTGTATATTCAGCAAACCATCCTCTAAAATAAAGGAAAAAATTAAGGCATTCCCAAGTAGACAAGTAAGATATAATTCATTATTAGCATTATTATTTCTGCCTTAAAAGAAATACTAAAAAAAAAAAAGATTTTAGTATTAAATTTACCAGAAGAAAAGTAGAACTCCAGGAACATTAATATATGGATAAATGTAAAACATTCTTAAATATTTAGTTTATCTTTTCTTCTCTTCATTTCTTTTAAGGGAACAAAATTATATATAGCAATAACATTAACACTGCTGTGGGTTTACAACATTGATATAAATCAGTATTGTGTATAACAATATCAGAGAGAACTGGAGAAAATAGAACTAAGTTAAGCCATTTAAACAATATTTTACCACAATAAGTCAGTGTTAATGTGAAGTAAATTGTTACAAGATGTATATTATAATACTAGTACAACCACTGAATAAATATATGTATATCCATTCATGCACACACTCATACACACATCAAAAAGGTAATTTCAATAGTACAATAAAAAATTTGTTTAATACAAAATAAAACATTAAGGAGGAATAAAATAACAAAAAAACATAGACATATGAAAAACAAATAGCAACACAGAAGATGTAAACCCAAATACATCAATAATTACATTAAGTGTAAATGAACTAAATACTACCATTAAGAGTCAGACTTGATTTTTTTAAAAAAAAAAATGTGCCATTTATGAACTAACTTTAAATTCAAAGACAAATAGTTTAAAGCAAAAGGATGAAAATATATATACCTTGAAAGTAATAACAATAAAAAACTGGAGTGGTTATATTAGTAAGAAATATAACAAGACAAAGAGGGATATTTTATAGTAATAACAGTCAATGAAACAGGAAGTTCTAACAATTACATATGCAATTAACAACAGAGCCCTAAAGTACATAAAGCAACAACAGACATGCTAGTAACTAAAAAGATAGTAAGTCCATTAAAAAATTACAGTTAGAAATTTTAATACCCCCTATCAGAAATTAATAAAATAGCTAGGCAGAAAATCAGTAAGGATATAGAAAACTTGAACACCACCATCAAGTAAATTAACCTAAATCACATTTAAAGAACCCTCAACCTCACAACATCAGAATATAAATTATTTACAAGCGTACATGACACATTCTTCAAGACAGACCATATTTTCCACATAAAATAAGTGGTAATAAATTCATAAGAATTGAAATCATAGAAAGCATGATCTCTGCCCTCCATAAAAAATTAAAAGTAAAAATCAGCGGAGAGACCAAGATGGCGGCATAGGTAAACACTGCAGACTGCTGCCGCAAACAACCACTTCAAAAATACAACTAAAAGACGGAACGGACATCACCCAGAACCACAGGAAGGCTGGCTGAGGAGAGACTCTTCAACTAGAAGGAAAAATAACAGCACACCGAGGCTCAGAGGAGGCGCAGTGTGGAAAAAACTCAGGAACAAATTATTTTGTGAAACAAAATATTTAGAAGTTGAACCAACTACTTCTAAATAACCTTTGGATAAAAAAAAATAAACCACACACAAAAAATTAGAAAATACCTTCAATTGACTGATCATGAAAACATAATATATGTGATGTCAATGAATAGAAAAAGAATGAATAAATCAATGAAATCAAAACTGGGTTTGTTAAGTACACTTGAAAAGTTATAAAGCTGTGGCTAGACTGACTGAGAAAAATAAAGAGTAAAATACAAGTTAACAAAATAAATAATGAAATAAGGAACATCACTATTCTGTAGAAATTAAAAGGATTATAGAAGAATAAAAAAAATGATGCCAACATTCTGACAACATCCAGTGAAAGACACAAGTTACCAAAACTGACTCTAGAAAATAAGAATAGAATAAGGAAATTTTTTGAATAGTAATTCAAAATCTTCCTATGAGAAACAAAAATCCCAGACTCATACTGTTTCACTAATAAATTATAACCAATATTTAAGAAAAAAATTATACCAATCCAACACAAACACACTCAGAAAACAGAAGAAAAATATTTCTAAACTCATTTTATGAGGCTAATACAACCCTGATAGCAAAGTAGATAACCACATTACAAAAAAATAAAGCTACATAAAAATAAACTCAAAATGAATAAAGGACTTAAACGTAAGACGAGAAATCATAAAAATCTAAGAAGAAGCTATAGGCAGCAAAATAGCAGACATTTGTCGTAGCAAAATCTTTACCGATACAGCTCCTGGGGCAATGGAAACTAAGGAGAAAATAAACAAATGGGACTTCATCAAAATAAAAAGCTTCTGCCCTGCAAAAGAAACCATCAACAAAACAAGAAAGCCACTACATGGGAGAACATACTTGCCAATGTGATCTCTGATAAGGGTTTATTTAATCTCCAAAATTTATAGGGAACTCACACAACTTAACAAAGGGAAGATAAACAATCCAATTTAAAAAATGAGCAAATGCCCTAACCAGTTTGGCTCAGTGGATAGAGTGTCAGCCTGCAGACTCAAGGATCCCAGGTTCAATTCCGGTCAAGGGCATGTACCTTGGTTGCAGGCACATCCCCGGTAGGGGGTATGCAGGAGGCAGCAGATCGATGTTTCTCTCTCATCAATGTTTCTGACTCTCTATCTCTCTCCCTTCCTCTCTGTAAAAAATCAATAAAAATATATTTTTTTAAAAAATGAGCAAAGGACATAAATAGATACTTTTTGAAAGAGGACATACAGAAGTCCAAGAAACATATGAAAACATGCTCAAACTCACTAATTATCTGAGAGATGCAAGTCAACACAACAATGAGGTACCATCTCACACCTGTCAGAATGGCTATCATCAACAAATCAACAAAGGACAAGTGCTGGAGAGGATGTGGAGAAAAAGGAATCCTTGTGCACTGCTGGTGGGAATGCAGACTGGTGCAGCCACTGTGGAAAACAGTATGGAATTTCCTCAAAAAATTAAAAATGGAACTTCCATTTGACCCAGTGATCTCACTTCTAAGACTATATCCCAAGAAACCAGAAACACCAATCAGAAAGGATATATGCACCCCTATGTTCATAGCAGCACAATTTACAATAACTAAGATTTGGAAACAGCCTAAGTGCCCATCAGCAGATGAGTGGATTAGAAAACTGTGGTACATCTACACAATGGAATACTACGTTGCTGTAAAAAAGAAGGAATTCTTACCATTTGCAACAGCATGGATGGAACTGAAGAGCATTATGCTAAGCAAAATACGTCAGTCAGAGAAAGATAGATGCCACATGATCTCACTCATTTGTAAAATATAATGAGCAACATAAACTGACAAACAAAAATAGAACCAGAGTCATAGAAGTCATAGAAGCATTGAACAGACTGTCCAACCTATGGAGGGAGTGGGGGAGGGGGGGAGGGGATAAGAGATCAGCCAAAGGACTTGTATGCATGCATATGAGCAAAACCAATGGACACAGACAGTAGGAGGGTGAGGGCTTGTGCTTGGGGGAGGGGGTGGCAGAGGAGAGGTCAATGGGGGGAAAAAGGGGAGAGGTCCATGGGGGGAAAAGGAAGACTTATGTAATATTTTAAACAATAAAGAATTTAAATTAAAAATAAATAAATAAAACTACAGTCCAATATGCCATATGAAAATAAATGCAAAGTTACTTCACCAAATATTAGCAAATCAAGCATCAACATGTCAAGTATGCATCATGAGCAAATAAAATTGTATCACAGTAATGCAATGTTAACTGAACATCTCAACATCAAATATTGTAATAAGTCATTTTAATAAAAGACTAAACAACATAATCATCCCAATAAGAGCAGGCAAAAAATCACAATAGGGAATCCGAAGGGACTTCCTCCCTTGGTATTCTGATAAGAGCATCTACCAAAAAACTATGACTAATATCACAATTAATGATGAAAGACTAAGCGGTTAGCAATGAACAACCCAAAAATAAAATTAAGAAAATAATTATATCCACAGTAACATTAGCAAGAATAAAATACTTAGAAAAACATTTAACAAAAACTTGTAAGAGCTTACCACTAAAAATTAAAAATGATAAGAGAAATTAAATAAGTACTAAATAAATGGAATTAAAATCATGTTTATAGAATGAAATACTCAATATTTTTATGATGGACTCCACAAAATTTTTAGATAGCTATTATCAAGGAAACAGAAGCTAACAAGTGTTGGTGAGGATGTGGAGTAATTGGAACCCTTGCACACCATTAATGGGAATTTAAAATGGTTCAGCTGCTGGAAAAAAATTTTGAAGGCTCCTCAAAAAATAAAAGATTAAATTACCATTCTGGTAATTCCACTTCTGACTGTATGGTAAAAACAATTGAGATATTTGCACACCCATGTTCATAGTGGCATTATTATAATAGCTAAGAGGAAAAAGCAACCCAAGTATCATCAGTGGGTGAATAGATAAACAAAATGTGCTATACAGATACGATGAAATATTATTCAACCTTAAAAAAAACTGACATATGCCACAATATAAATGAACCATGAGGAAATTATGCCAAATACAATAAGCCAGTTACCAAAGACAAAGACTGTATAATTTCACTTGTATTAGGCATATACTCAATTCGTAGAAACAAAGTAGAACGCTATTTATTAGGTATAGAGTTTCAGTTTTGCAAGATAAAATTCTGGAGATCAATTGTAAAGAATGTGAACCTACTGAACTGTACACTTTAAAATTGTTGTGGCAAACATTTGTAAATTTACTTTTAAAAATGTCTGCCTTCTCAGGCATGGTTCACTGGACAGGAAGTGAGCATCTAGTCCAGGTTGATTTTATGAGAATTTAGATGTGGAATCAAGAAGGTCACATTTGGTCTGTCTGTTAGGTAAATTCATAATTTGTTCATTATAAGAAAAGAATAAAGTAGATACACACACACATACAAAGTTCAAAGAGAAAGTCTCCCCGGGCTCTCAGCAGCTTTCCAATCTCCAGTCCTGGTTCTTACCATGACTCGGCCACATCCTCCATACTCCCTCACAAGACATCTGTGAGGCCATCCGCAACAAGAAAAAAAGTATTCTTTTTGATCAAGCTAGTGTAAGAGATCTGATTAATACAAAGATTGCTACTTCCCAACTAGAGCAACAAGATTTGAAAATGTGGGGAGGTGTTTTTGGTTTTCACAATCATTGGAGAGCACTACTGACATTTAATGGGTGATAACCAGCAAGTTTAATAAATATTCTGAAATGTGAGGGATGGAGAGTTTAAGAATAAATGTTCCTGCCCAAAATACTCAAGAGCATTCCCGCAGAGAAATACATAGATGTAGCCTTATATTAGCAACATCTTTAAAATGATAGAAACACAGTGAAAATAAATCATAACACCACCATATTAAAAAGTAAGAAATCAAGGTCTCTTCTAATTCATGAGTGGCACTTTCCAAAGGTAACCATTATTAACAGTTTGGTTTATATCTCTGCAGCCTTTTCTCTCTGCTTAGAAGGACCCATCTGGATTTGTAACACAAAATAAATTATCTTTTACTTGATAATACAAAAACTATCGTTTTAAGTAATAAGTAGTCTGTGAACAAGAATGTGAAGGTTATTGTTATGAAATATTTAAAATATACAACTATGCATATTAAGTACCATAACACTGTAGCATATCTATTAAAAAGATATTTTCCAATTTTAAAACTCAAAGATATTTGTATTTCCATCTTCTAAACATGAGAGTTTATATATAGCAATACTAAAAGGTATCAACAGGAGGCAGAGGGGACTGCAAAGGATTGAAATTACCTGTGCAACTTCTCCACATGCTAAAAATGTTTAAAAAAAAAAAAAAAACAGCCTCCAGGGCACACCGTCCATGGTGCTGTAGAACAGAAGCTCAAACTAAAGCCCCAGAATGGGATTTACTGCCAGCATCCCCAGGTCCCCCCACATCCTTCACTACACTGAGTGCTGGTAGGATTTCATCTGGTCACTGTTCTAAATTCTCACCTGAACTTTCTTTTTTTTTCTCCCTGGAATGATATTATCTCTCAAATTACACTCTAGAAGAATTCATCACTCTGACAATGTATCATTAATCAAAGTAAAGAGAGTTGATATTTTATAACATTTTGGAATGGATGGCACCTTGCAGAAGTTAAGGTCCAAGAGCAAAAGTTTTAGTTCAGTTAGAAAAAGGATAGACTTTATGACGGTGTCGGTGCTTCAGAACACAACTACCATCATCACCCCACACCATGGCTGCCCGGCCATGAACATTAATGCCCACGTTGACAGAGCCGTACCTCCTCATGTGATCCAGAAGTTCCAGCTCACAGAGTTCCCCACATAATTTAGACCTGTGTTACTTCCTAATTGTGAACAAAGAAAATGCTGCAATGTCTTTTCATGGTGTTAACTTTCATTGATTTTCCAATTACAGAGTTTTAGAAGAGATTTATTGCAACCATAGCCTTGCATTAGAAACTAAAAACTAATTTCTGTGGGAGAGTTCTGCTATCTCATTTGTATATGCTAAGCAAAAAGGTAGAGAGGGAGGAAAAGAAATACATATACACACAGAGAAAGAAATTGTGTTACAGCAGAAGAAACGTTAGGAATTCATCAGTTGCAGTGAGTGGTAGGGTTGAATATGGGCAGACTTGGATAACTTTAATAGATAAAGTCATTTCAGGAATAGCAAATGCACTAATGGAATTTTTAAATTTTATATATATACTAGAGGCCCGATGCACAAAAATTTGTGCACTCGGGGGGGAAGGGGGGTCCCCCAGCCCGGCCTGTGCCCTCTCTCAGTCTGGGACCCCTCAGGAGATAACGACCTGCTGGCTTAGGCCTGCTCCCGGGTGGCAGAGGGCAGGCCCAATCCCTAGGTGCAGCCCCTGGTTGGGCTCAGAGCAGGGCTGATT
>NW_005372121.1:482440-485922 GCF_000412655.1 Myotis brandtii
ATTAGCCAATGGGAAGGGTAGCTCGTACGCCAATTACCATGTTTCTCTTTTATTAGTGTAGATTCATTATTTATTTATTTTGGCCTTCTTTTTGAGAAAAACACTTCCCCTCACATATCATTTGGGAACATTTTCCCAAGAACAGTTTGTTCTGTTTTCTTTGCTATGAATTACCTCATAAGCAATTGGTAAACAGAAGTATGATAACAGAAAAACTGTGGAGTTTTATTGATTATTAGGTTGTTGTTTTTTTCTCTCTCCAGCACATTACTGTAAGAAGGCAATTAAGGGCAGGCTGTCTCACAATTAAAGCCAAAACCTTAGCAATGTATGAAGACCTTAAAAAAAAAAAGTTGAGCCCTAGCAGTTTGGCTCAGTGGTTAGAGTGTTGGCCTGCAGACTGAAGGGTCTGGGGTTCAACTCCAGTCAAGGATACATATCTCAGTTGCAGGTTCTTGATCCCTGGCCCAGAGACATCGATGCTTGTCTCTCCCCCTCCCCCTCCATTCTCTCTAAAAAATGAATGGGAAAAATATCCTTGGGAAGAAAGAAAAGATAAAGAAAAGAAAAGAAAAGAAAAGAAAAGAAAAGAAAGGAAAAGAAAAGAAAAGAAAAGAAAAGAAAAGAAAAGAAAAGAAAAGAAAAGAAAAGAAAAGAAAAGAAAAGAAAAGAAAAGAAAAGAAAAGAAAAGAAAAGAAAAGAAAAGAAAAGAAAAGAAAAGAAAAGAAAAGAAAAGAAAAGAAAAGAAAAGAAAAGAAAAGAAAAGAAAAGAAAAGAAAAGAAAAGAAAAGAAAAGAAAAGAAAAGAAAAGAAAAGAAAAGAAAAGAAAAGAAAAGAAAAGAAAAGAAAAGAAAAGAAAAGAAAAGAAAAGAAAAGAAAAGAAAAGAAAAGAAAAGAAAAGAAAAGAAAAGAAAAGAAAAGAAAAGAAAAGAAAAGAAAAGAAAAGAAAAGAAAAGAAAAGAAAAGAAAAGAAAAGAAAAGAAAAGAAAAGAAAAGAAAAGAAAAGAAAAGAAAAGAAAAGAAAAGAAAAGAAAAGAAAAGAAAAGAAAAGAAAAGAAAAGAAAAGAAAAGAAAAGAAAAGGAAGGAAGGAAGGAAGGAAGGAAGGAAGGATGGAAGGAAGGAAGGAAGGAAGGAAGGAAGGAGAAAAAGTTGAAGAAATGGTGATTTTCCAGAATAGAAAATTATTCAGAAACTAGAGGCCTGATGCATGAAATTTGTGCAAGAGTAGGCCTTCCTTCCCCCGGCTGCCAGCACCGGCTTCCCTCTGGCACCCAGGACCCGGGCTTCCCTCCCTCTCGCCTCTGGCAGCACCCAAGGACCCGGGCTTCCCTCACAGCCCGGCTTTGTCCAGAAGGACAGAAAGACGTCTGGTCTAATTAGCATATTACGCTTTTATTACCATAGATCATATCTTTAGTTATATGTGTTTCTGCCATAACATAATATGCAAATTTATATCACAAACACATGTACACTAAAGAATTATGCTTTAATTTATAGCAAAGTAAAGTTTACTAAAAGTTATCAAACATTTGCTCAAGATTTCTTTATTCAAAGAAACCTCTACAAATTATTTTGCTAGTATATTTCTATTCATACATTGCATTGAACACATTGCATGTAAAGGGTATAAGGATTCCATTATCTGTAATCAACACTAACAATCAGCATAAATCTCTCAGTTTAAAACTACATAGAAAAGAAGGAATACTAACTCACCAAGCAGATAAATTCCTTAAGTTATCATGGATCTATGGCAAGATGCAACAATCCCATTAAATTTCTACTTAGTAAAAATATCTTTCCAAAGTAAATGTAATCCTATATAATAAAAGAGAAACATGCAAATTAACCATCCCTCTGCTATGCTCAAGCCACGCCTACCAGTCAATCAGGAGCAAGTATGCAAATTAACTCAACTAAGATGGCGGCGGCCATGGAGCAGGAGGCTTGGGTTGCCCCTGGCAATGGAGGAAGCCAAGCTTCCGCCTGCCCTGGCTGGCCGTGGGCTATGCTCAAGGCTACAAAGTTTCAATTATAGAAGATAAATAAATCCCAGATCCCTGCTTCCAGCCCACCAAAAAAAAAAAAAAACCCCAGATACCTGCTTCCAGCCCCCCAAAAAAAAAAAAGAAGGAAAAAAAGGATACGCTGAGAGCTTGGGTCGCCAGGGGGCGAGGCCAGCCTGAAAACGGCCATCAGCCTCTCACCCAGGCTGGCCAGGCACCCCAGCGGGACCCCTACCCTGATCCGGGACACCCTTCAGGGCAAACCAGCCGGCCCCCACCTGTGCACCAGGCCTCTATTCTATATAATAAAAGGGTAATATGCAAATTGACCCTAACAGCAGAACGACTGGAAATGACTGGTCACTATGACACACACTGACCACCAGGGGGCACTCGCTAAATGCAGGAGCTGCCTCCTGGTGGTCAGTGCACTCCCACAGGGGGAGCTCTGCTCAGCCACAAGCCAGGCTGACAGCTGCCAGCACAGCGGTGGTGGCAGGAGCCTTTCCCACCTCCTCAGCAGTGCTAAGGATGTCCGACTGCAGCTTAGGCCTGCTCCCTGCTGGCAAGTGGACATCCCCCAAGGGTTCCCGGGTTGCCATAGGGATGTCTGACTGCCAGCTTAGGTCCGATCCCCTGAGAAGCAGGCCTAAGCCAGCAGGTGGACATCCCCCGAGGGTCCCATGCTGTGAGAGGGCACAGGCAGGGCTGAGGGACCCCCCTCCCCCGATTGCACAAATTTTTCTGCACCGGGCCTCTAGTTTAATTATAAAATACATAATTCTAAACATCTTAATTCATTAAACAAGAATGAAAATGAGCTTTATCTTCTAATTATTCTATAGTATTAAACTATATCTTCTATTCTTAGACCATATTATTATTTGCTTTTCTGATGAATCCATCTTTAAAGATAATCTTAGTATAAATTTGTTCCCTATGATTTACCACAGAGTCAAATCTGCACTTTCCATGAAAGTTAAAGAAAAAGATATTTATAAATTATTTGACCAAAGGCTGCATCTACTGTTAGGATCAAAAGAAAATAAGAAAGAAAAAGTTAAGTTCAGGCCAGCTGGAAAGGTAGAGAAAAAGAGGACAGGAATTTCCACATAGCAGAAACTAAAAAAGAAAAACAGAATTTGAGTAAATTCCTCATACAAATAAATGAATAACAGAAGCAAACAATATTTATGGGATGAAAGAAAATTGCAACAAGTGCTAACTGAAGCTTCATAGATATCACAGACCGTAAGGTAATTTGGGAAACAGAACACTCTGTCCCCAATGGCAGAGCAAGAAAATATAAAGAGCCTGCAACCTGAACCCCTTGAAGCTCTATGCTCACCCTAGACTGGCGGCTCCCAGGCTTTGATTTGAGAAATTCATGTGTGTCACTGCTATTGAGCACTGAGGTCACATGTACTGACCTTAAATCTAATTATTACACACAGAGCTATTCTGAGGCCATA
>NW_005372121.1:485965-491802 GCF_000412655.1 Myotis brandtii
TGGCCACATTCTAATTGATTTACTTTCAGTGAGCACGAATCCATGCACTGGGCCTCTAATATATATATATATTAAACTTTATATATAATGTATAAAAAATAAAATTGCAACAGGAGAACTCACAACAAAACTGTATTTTACATCCACTTCTGCTCATCAAAGTTCTAAAAAAAGATATGGAATGTGCATGAGGAGTTCAAAAATATCAATGGTATAAGAAACTTCTTATTGCAAGCCAGACAGGAATGTGTGAAATTCATGTGGCTGGTTTATTGCTTACTCCAGTATCATTTAAGTATAACTTTTAAGTAGAACTTAAAGGACCCTTAGATTTACCTTTCTTATAAAGGTCTAATGGGAACCACAGGACTTATGTATTATTATTCCCCCTTGACACATAAAGAGATAATAAAAATAAACAGGGACCTGGACACATGCCCCTGATATAAATGCAGCTTGCTATTCAACAGATAGTAAATGCCAAGTGAAACTAACCTGGACTCGATATTTAGTATTATCTTAAAGTAACATGTAAAAATAATGAAATAAAACACTGCAGTTAAAATATTTTATATGAGGCAATATAGCATAAAATGTAATAGCTCAAAAGGTAATATTTGTCAAAAAAAATTTAAATCTCTTGGTATCAAGAAAAAAAACAGAATGTAATCTCAGTATAAATAATTGTGTCTTCAACTTTTATTACAACATTAAAAATTTCTATTTAGAGAGCAATCATAAAAGTGAGCCAGAATAGCAACAAGAAAATAATGCAGGAAACTCACACCTGCAACCTGCTTTCTATTTGCACTTTTGATGCCATGTAATTATGCACAATATTTTTGCAAGTATTCACTATCCAGGGGTCCTCAAACTTTTTAAACAGGAGGCCAGTTCACTGTCCCTCAGACCGTTGGAGGGCCGGACTATAGTTTAAAAAAAAAACTACGAACAAATTCCTATGCACACTGCACATATCTTATTTTGAAGTAAAAAGACAAAACAGGAACAAATACAATATTTGTATTTGCATGTGGCCTGCGGGCCGTAGTTTGAGGACCCCTTAAACTAATATAACATGTAAAATGCATCCAGATAAGTTAGCTACTGTCAACAATTACTCATAGTTGAGCTACATGAGGAACAAGAGATTTTATATGCAATTCTTTGAATGATGGATTTTTAGGCAGAGCAGAATAAACTAACAATAAATAATTTGTCATATTTGATTTTTATATTTAGTAACGCTGTTACATCATAATTAGATGGTTTTTACCACATAGAGTCCAATGAACATAAAATAGAGTCAATAAAACTACTCTAAAATTTTTCAGATTCCATGATAAATCTGTAAGAAAATGTAAGTAGCACCTGAAAATTATAAAGTTTCCATTGATGATGGATATTTGCAATATTATTGATTAAAGGTTCAGACATGTGATTAATCTAATGATCTGAATGGTCCCCTCCAAAATTGAGATTCTATTTTTCTCAATTTGGACAAGGAGAAAATCTGTATTTTTAAATATACTCTGACAGACTGAGCTCTAATACCTTACTTCACTGTTGTTTTTTAACAAAGCATTTCCATATATATATATATATATAAAATTTGGAAAACAGCCCTAAAACCAAAAGTAACCATTGCATTAATATTTTAGACTCATTATCATTAATATTACATTATTTTCTAATTTCTAAATTTAGATGGTGTAAGACTTGACTGAATTTCTGCTAGCAATGCATCCTAATAAAACCTAATGTATGGAGCACCTGCTATGAGTAAAATACTTTTACACTTGCTGTCATTGAATCTGACCCACACAACCACCCTGGGAGTGTCTGAGCTTGCATATATGAGCTTTACCTTAAAGATGCCCTCAGCATAAATTTCACAGAAGCACCTTCTTTTCCCTTTGACATTGATTTCAGCCCTCTCTGCACTAAACCCTTGCACTGCCTCTACCCTCTCCACTGTACCTGTCACTTGCTTCTGTAATATGCTCCCTAAACCACTATGTTCTTCCAACTATCCACTGATGGTAACAGACAACACCTACTCTCCCTTTCCCATACCCCTGTCAAAGGTGGTCTTTTCCCTTCCCCTAGCTTTTCTTAGTATTCACATCTAAAAGATCATCACACACATGGAGTTTCACTGAAGTGCAGGCTAATAAACAGCCCCATACTTAAGTCCTCTCAAAAATTCTTGCCACCATTTCTTCAAGAAAGATATACAAATGGCCAATAAGCAATGAAAAGATGTGTGGCATCATTAGTCATTGGAGAAAGGCAAATCAACACTACCAGGAGATACTACTTTTTGCCCACAAAGATGCCAGAATCAAAAAGACAGAGAACACGTGCTCACTAGGACAGAGAGAAAGCAGAAATCTCGCACGCTGCTGGTGGAAGTGCAAAATGGAGCAGTCATTTTGGAAAACAGTGGGCAGTTCCTCCAACAAGTAAAGACAGTCACCATAGGACCCACTGCTAGAGATACAGCTAAAAGAAAAAAGACACATGTCCCCACAAAACCCTGTACACAGATGTTCATAGCAACATTATCATAATAGTCAAAAGGTGGGAACTCAAATGTCCATCAAATAATGAGTGCATAAACAAAATGTGGTATAACCATACAATGAAATAAAGTACTGATACATGCTACAATATGGATGAACCTTGAAAATATTATACTTAGTAAAAAAAAAAAGCCAGACATGAAAGACCACATGTTATATGATCCAATTTACATTAAATGTCCAGATAAGCTCACCTACAATGGCAAAAATAGATTAGTGGTTGCCAGGGAAGTAGGAAAGAGGGATATAAGGGATGGAAGTAGTAGCAAAAGGTTTCTTTTTGAGGGGACGAAAATGTTCTAAACAATTAATTGTGCTGGGAGTTGCACATATCTGTGAATATACTAAAATCCATTGAATTGTGCAACTTGAATGAATGAATTGCATGGTATATAAATTATATATCAAGAAAGTTGTTGTTTTTAAAAATTCTTGTCAGTGATGCCTATACAAGTGTTCTTCACTTACCTTTCGGGTATCCTATCATTCTGGTTTTTGACATTCTGGTTAATGAAAGACTTAACTACAATGTCCACCAATGAGTCCTCCTGGATTAACTAAACTTTCAGACTACCAGGGCTGCCAGCAAAGCAGTCTTGGCATCAGTGTACTCGGAATGATAAGAAGAGGAATTTGATTGCCACCTGGACAGTATCTTTTTGGGTTGGATTCTGGCAGCAGTTCATGCAGAAGCACAGCTCTGATAGCTGAGGGATACACCTCGCTTAGAAACCCCATTCTCCATGGAGTTAACCTTCTGCACATCTTCCAGAGCCTCACAGCAGACAGGCCAGTTGTACAGCTCACCACACTCAGGTGTCTCGCTCCAAGTATTTATGGTTCTCCCAGTTAGAGGCAACTGACCAATCAGGAGTCATATTTACCATAAGTCTAGAAAAACAGTAGACATCACTACCTTTATCTGTATCCTGGGGAAAGAGCTAGAAAGTTAAAGGTCAAATTCTCATACTAAAGAGCAAAGGCTTTTGCTAACCCTCCTTTAACATAGCACCTTAACATATAATAATTCTTTTAATTATCCAATCTTTGGTTTTCAAAATTCAGAGAAAAATATACATCGCTACTTAAAATATAGTTTTAAATGATTTTGGGAGTTTGAACATCTCATTAGGGATTCATTCACGTTTTCGTTTGTTCAAAAATTGATTTATATGTGCCAGGTACAATATTAAGCACTGAAAATACTGTAATGAACAAGACAGAAATAGTACCTATCCTCACAGAATTTAAAATTTATCAGAAAAGCCTGGTCATACTGGCTCAGTGGTTGAGCGTTAACCTATGAGCCAGGAGGTCATGGTTTGATTCCCAGTCAGGGCACTTGCCCAGGTTTTGGGCTTAATCCCCAGTAGAGGGCATGCAGGAGGCAGCCGGTCAATGATTCTCTCTCATCATTGATGTTTCTATCTCTCTCTCCCTCTCCCTTCTTCTCTGGAAAAAAAATTATCAGAAGATATAAAAGAGGGACTAGTTAATAACTATATAGTTAAAAAAAACCTGATAAAGTGCAAAGTAATAATCATATTGAAGGACAATGAACACAGACTTGTGGCACAAGAAATAAGCATTATTCCCATTGAAAAAATAGGTAAAACATGCCGGTACTCAGTGGTTTATATGTATTTTAAATGCTTTATTTTTTTCTTAAGTGTAATTTTAACTAATAGTTATAAATAGCAAATGTATGCATTTTAGTATATTTACATCACCTGGATTCTAAAATCATGTGAATTATAATAATTCCTTTTTGAAGGAACATTTACTTCCCATCCTTCTATTTCTATAGTGAGACTTTGGGAGAAGAAAGTGAGCCTTCTGCCCTTCTAGGTTCTCTCAGAGCTGCCTGCCCATAGAGGGATGCGTTCCAATCTAGACCCCCATTAAGGAGTTTTACCGGTTAGGCTCTGCTCTGCCAACAGTACACAAATGTCTACAATTTGGTGGGGCGGATGGGAAAAAAAGAAGCAGAAGAAGGTTCAATTTAAGGGAGCACCAGGAAGTTGATTTGTCTGCACATTCATGCTATAACCACCGATTTTGATTATATCAATAATAAAATTGATATTTTGATTTCTACCTTCTGGATCTGATATCTATTTCTCAATTCAGAATTTGGAAAGTAAAGAAAAAGATGTTATATATTAACCTTCAAAATAGCAGCACTAAATTACTCTAAATTTAGGGCAACAATTATCTGTAATTTCACTCTGAATAGCATAATGTCATGTTTGTTCCCCAGAAAACAAATGCTGAGCTTTGCCTGCATGGCTTTTCCCGCTCTGAGAACAACACCTGGACAAGTGAAGGGAGGAGAATTGGGTAGAGAGAACAGCTGGCTTCAATGCAACTGCCAATCCCAAGGCGGGGAGCTTTGAAAGCCCATCAGAGTTGACAATGGAGGTAAGTGGGCTGCTGGCAATGTACCCTCACATAGACCAGAAATTGGACCAGAAAACAGGCTGCCTCCAGAGATGGAGTTTAAGCTTGGAAGTAGCCGTTCCCTTTGAGCAAAATAATTTATGAGAGAGGCTCAGCTATGGCTCATCCACAGGCAACACTCTAGTAAGTTAGGGAATGAGTGTCTCAGTCCTAAAGAGGAGGACCTGGGGGTACACCATGGCATCAACAATATGTGTACGCACAACATTTACAGTGGCCGCCAGCCCTGGCCAGAGTGGCTCAGTTGGTTGGAGCATTGTTTCCTACACTATAAGGTTACAGGTTTGATCCTGGTCAGGGTGCACACCCAGGTTGCAGGTTCGTGCATGAGGCAACCAATCAATGTCTCTCTCTCTCTCTCTCTCTCTCTCTCTCTCTCTCTCTCTCTCTCCCTCTCCCTCTCCCTTTCTCTATAATGAATTTTTAAAAATTACAAATCTATATATATAAAGAGCCAAGGACCATTGCAACTGAATGGAAAACCAAACAGGCTGAGTGGGGCGACAAGGCTGGCAGGGGGGTTAGTGAGGGATGACCAAACAACTGAGCAGCAAGCTGCATGGGTAGACCAGGCCGGGAGGGGGGTTAGTGAGGGACAACCAAACAACTGAACAGCAGGCTGTGTGGGGCGACCAGGCCAGCGGGGGGGTTAGTGAGGGATGACCAAATGACTGAACAGCAGGCTGTGAGGGGTAACCAGGCCGACGGAGAGGGGGCAGTTGGAGGTGACCAGGTCGGCAGGGGGTTGCAGTTAAGGGCGACCAGGCCGGCAGAGGGGGGCAGTGAGGGGCA
>NW_005372121.1:491893-516766 GCF_000412655.1 Myotis brandtii
GGGGGGGCAGTTGGGGGCAACCAGGTTGGCAGGGGGGGCAGTTGGGGGTGACCAGGCTGGCAGGCAGAGGCGGTTAGGGGTGATCAGGCTGGCAGGGGGGCCAGTAGGGGCGATCAGGCAGGCAGGCAGGAGAGCAGTTAGGAGCCAGCAGTCCCAAATTGTGAGAGGGATGTCTTGGATTGGAGAGGGTGCAGGCTGGGCTGAGGGTCCCCACCCCCATACATGAATTTCATGCACCGGGCCTCTTGTAAATAAGTAATAAAATGGGCTACTATAAGATCATCCAATTAAGTAACCATATTATCCAAAATGACTAGCTATGATTCGAAAATATAACAAATAAGTCATGGCAATATAATGCACAGCATGGTGACTATAGTTAATAGTACTGTATTGTCTGTTTGAAAGTTGCTAAGAGAGTAGATCTTAAAAGTCCTCATCGCAACAGAAATATTTTTTGGAATTGTATAATGACAAATGTTAACTAGATAGTCATTGTGCAATAGATACAAATATTAAATTATTATGCTGTACAGCTCAAACTAATATATTATGTAAATTATACCTAAATAAAAATAAATAAAATGAAAATATAGTATTCTTCTAAACGGTAACAGAATAATGATAATAATGTGAGTCCATAAGCTAATATTGGTTATTGTCAACTAAAAGAAAAAAACTCTACCATAAAGTCAGTAAGCATAAATTGTACTGTGATAACTGAGGTTCTTCCTGATAATTACTTTCCTGTAGGTATGTTCAAGCAAGCAGATATTCCCACTGATAGCCATATTTACATAGGCATACCTTTATTTGAAAATAAAAATGTAAAGAGGCTGAGTATAAATGTTTCACAGCAGAAAACATAGAAGTTCTACCTCAGTTATTTATTCTTATTCACCTCTCCACTTCCCAAGATCACTCCTTTCCATTTAAGGAAATCTCCATTCCAATTAAGAAAATAAATATACCAGAATATATTAATGATTTGTTTAATCCAACCTCCCTTTGTGTATGTCATACTTCACATCAAAATGCCTTTTGTTTTTCTCCTATCTTCCATTATCTCTGATTAACCTTGTCTCTTCTGTTTGATTATATGTTGTTTAAAGAAAATAGAAATTCCTGCTATATTAAGAACTATTTTCTATCAATGTGAGGCTCACCCACTACAATCATTTTTTTTAAACCATTAGTGTTGAAAATCATTCTAAATATAGAAGTAGAATTTTCATCCTTAGTAATTCCCATTGCACATTTACACTTTATTTTTCAGATAAGTAATTATTTAACAGTCTGAGAGGTAAAAATAAAATTGTGTCAAGCTCACTGCCAAGTCTAAATCAATCATAAGTCAAAAGAAAGGCCCTGTGAAATTATCATGTTAGTCAATATGGAAATGGTAATAGTTTGCTTTCAGTTTTTCAGAGATTTTTCTTGTAAGTAAAACAAGATATGACAGAACAAAATGGTACTTATTGACGGTGAACTTCATACAGACTCACTGGGCTAGAAGATGGAGGTCAAATGATTTACAATACTCAAATTTGGCTATGCTTTATAATAACCAGGTTAAAAAGATAAAGTATAGCAGCCATTAGCCTAGAATGCTTGCTTTTTATATAGTAATGCTTTTTTCCCCTCATAGAGTAATTTTATTTTTATTTTTTTAGGAACTGCCATATTGTTTTCCATAATGGCTACACCGTGTTTTCTTTCTTTTCTTTTAATTTTCAATGCCAGTTTACATTCTATTTTGTATTAGTTTCGGGTGTGCAGCATAGTTGTTAGACAATCAAATACTTTCCCACCAAATGTCTTCACATCCTCACCAACACTTGTTACTTTGTTTTTGTTTCTACTCTTTAAAAAAATTGAATTTATTGGGGTGACATTGGTTAATAAAATTATACAGGTTTCAGGTATACAGTTTTACAATACACCATCAGTATCTTGTAGGGTGTGTTTACCACCGCAATTCAAGTATTCTTCCATCACCATTTTCCCCCTTTACCTTTTTGTACTTCCCCTCATCCCCCTTCCCCTCTGGCACTCACCATACTGTTGTCTGTGACTATGAGTTTTTCTTTTTTTTCTTTGCTTAATCCCTTAAAATGTCCACCCTAAAGTCTCAGATTAGGTATGAATTCAGCACTCAATAAAAAATCTCTGATGGCTTTGATGGTACCAAAAGGGCGAAAAACCAAAAACACTCTATGACTGGTTAATAATAACTGATAGACAGAAAGAGATATCCACTCATCGCTGAGCCATGGTCATCAGGCCAAGGCACAAGAGCATCCGGACCCTGAACACATAGAGAAAGACAGGGGAGAGGATGGAAACAAGGAGAGAAAGCAGGATAATTTAGTAATTTCCCTCGTGCATTTTACTTGGCAGAAAATTATTTAACAAAGGTTAAAATCTATGGAAATGTATATTCCCTCTCCTTCCTCCTCCCTCTCCCCATGTGTGTATGTATGTGTGTGCATGAGAGGGGGGGAAGAGGGAGGGAGAGAGAGAGGAGAGAGAAGAGAAGGGAAGGGAGGGAGGGAGAGAAAGAGAGAAGAGAATCAGACTTAAATTGGGAGGGCCAGTTCCTGAAGTTGAGGGGGAAACCATGTCTCATTTCTCTCTGTATCTTCCATGCCGAGTACTGAATAAATCATTGAATGGAAAGTTCCTAACATAAACGCATAGTGGGGTAATTATACTTTTTCCCCTTAAAGTGGAGTGTCTTTAGTTAAATTCTATGCTAGTTCCATGTTAGCGATTACACTCACTTTTATATATATCAACCTTTATTTCTTATGACAGTTCAATTGCACCAACCTGAGGGGTGAGAATAACAGGGAGTTGGGTGGGTTTGTTTTTTTTGTTTCTTTGTCCTGTTCCCTCCATCATTTCTGCATTTCTACCAGGATGACCCAAACATGGAGTATCCATTTGAAAGTAATTGACATTGAAAAATATTAATATGAGTAATATAAGTAAGATCAATTTTAGGTTTTGCAGTTATCATGACTTGGGTTTTTAGAGCTACCGATATTTATATTCAAGAAACATGTAAAGCCCGGCTGGCGTGGCCCAGTGGTTGGGCGTCAACCTATGAACCAGGAGGTCACGGTTTGAGTCCCAGTCAGGGCACATACCCGGGTTGTGGGCTCCATTCCCAGTAGGGGTCATGCAGGAGGCATCTGATCAATGATTCTCATCATTGATGTTTCTATCTCTCTCTCCCTCTCTCTTCCTCTCTGAAATCAATAAAAATGTATATTTCTTAAATGTAAAGATTTAAATCTACCAGTGATCTTTCAAAATATGAATCCAATCATCCCCATCCCTTTGCCTCTAAGAAATAATAAAATCCTTAACCCAGTGGTTCGAAACCTTCCTAATGCCGTGACCCTTTAATACAGTTCCTCGTGTTGTGGTGACCCCCAACCATAACGTTATTTTCGTTTCTACTTCATAGCTATAATTTTGCTACGGTTATGAATCATAATGTAAATATCTGATATGCAGGATGTATTTAGGCGACCCCTGTAAAAGGGTCGTTCGACCCCCAAAGGGGTCGAGACCCACAGGTTGAGAACCACTGCAAGTTCCTTGATTCTCAGTTTTATCTCCAGGTCCAAGAGCACGATCCTAGTGATATTCATTTGTGCAAGGTCACTGCCTACCACAGACACTGCTTCCTAAAGGTACTCAATGAATATTTGTTGTCAAAGAAATGAAATTTATGACAAATTAAGGCATCATTAAATATCTATAATAATAAAAGCATAATATGCTAATTAGACCAGACAGCCGAACAAACTTCAGGACGTCCTTCCAGACGACCTTCTGGACTAAGCCAGGGCTTCAAGGGCCGAGCTCCTTGCATGAATTTCATGCATTGGGCCTCTAGCAAATCATATAATGTCATATCTACATTTAACCATATTTGTTGCTTAATTATGAGAATTTTAAGACCAGCTCACATGGTTTGAATTTAGGCATTTCAAAAACCAATGACTATATGAAAATAAATAAGAGCTTCTAATATATAGGGGGAAACCTGAGAGATAAGCTTATTTACATAATAATGAGGACAAATAAAAGAATAATTTTTAAACTAAACATAAAAAGTTAAACATAAATTAGATAGAAATAATACTTAGATCATGTGTTCAATTAAAACAATAGTTAAAAATATGGTCTAATTTTTAAATGTCAAATTCACAGATAGAATGCATAATATAAAAATTCTAATCAAGGTAAGTGTTTTAGGAACTATATTAAAACACAGTTTAAATAGCAAAATAGAATTCAGATTAGTGTTCAGTAAAATAATTTCAAGTATGTAAAGACTGTCTGTTCATAATATAATTTTAGAAATTAGTGTAAATCATCCTAAATTCTCGATAATTAAGCATGTTTTAAATGTCTTTGTGTTGAAATGTTCTATAAATACACTACCAGTAAAGCATTTTAAAGTCATACCTGCAAAAGAGTTGTTCTGTGGAACTTCAGTGCCCCCTTCTGGTGAATTTTAGCGAAGCATCCTGAACAGTAATCTTCTCCACACTCAAGACATACCTTAAAGATATTTAATTAAAAAAAAAAAAAAAAAAAAAAAAAAAAAGACAAAAACACAATCTTATAATATGACTTTGTTAGAATGTTTGTGTAAAGATGTTATTGCTATTATATTTATTTCTTCCATTACATACCTATAGTGAAGTCCAAGGAAACTGGGACAACCATTTGTCCCAGTTAAGATTTAACTCAGAAAAACTAATTTGTAAACAAATTACTCTCATATCAAAATAACTATACTAGCTAGAATGTTTTATATGTGTGTTAGATGAATGTATGTATGTAACATTTTTTTTAATAAATCATAAAACAGTAGGCAGCATCAGGTCAAACTTCTTTGACCTGGTAAAAACTACACAGCACTATCTCTGGGTGAAGACTGCTCCAATGTTAGTTCTTCTATCTTTCTCTATGGATTAACAGGGTACACTTAGTTTCAAACGGTATGCATACAATTTGCCTCTAAAAGGCCCCATGCACTTCCTTGAATGTACTCTTTCACTGATGCTTCTCCAAATATGGTTTTAAAAGTATTTTTAGAAGATTCCTCAAACAAAATTATTTTTAAAAATATGGATAGAACTGCCTCAAAATGTCAGCAACGTTTATGACTGGTGAAATGATTATGGACAAGTATACATTTATCTTTCAAATTCTTTACGTGTTAAAATGTAATTTTTAAGTTTAGGGATAAATTGAAAAATGTGAGGTACTTGTATCTATAATGGTACCAAGCAAGATTGAAAGTGAAGAGAAAAGAAAATGGAATTTTTACTGCAATTGAAAGTACTACCATGCAGTTGTACAGTCATTTCAATACTCTTACCACTATGACAAAAAGCAGAGAAAATGGCTAGAATCCCTCATTTCCTTGAGTCGGCCCAGGTTAAGAACTACTGGTTGTGCAAATAAGAAATCATGACAAGATGGTTCCAGAAATTATGTCAAGGAGCTCACTTTCCCTTTGACTCTCTTTCATTTCCTCCCTTTATGGTGCCCTCCACCATTCTCCCCCTCCTTGCTCTTTCCCTTATCAGGGAACTGTAAGCCTAAAGCATTTGGGGCAGATTGGGGAGAGGTGGACCAAGCTCTTCTGCCTTGTACTGGCCGATGGTGGGCTGAAATGTGCAATATAGTGATGCTTCTCAAACTGTAACGGGCACATGGATGACCTGGGATTTTGTTGCAATGCAGACTCTGGTTCAGGAATTCTGAAATGCCACCTGAGATGCTGTATTCTAACAGGCTCCCAGGTGATACCAAGCTCTCCGCTGCATGCACTGAGTAATAAGGCACTAGAATGTATAAAACATAGGAAAGTAGACTAAGCTCTTATTAAAAATTCAATAGACATTTTATGTCCATTTTTAAAAAATTGTATTATAAGTCCCCATATGATGACATAGTTACCTACAATAATGTAGACAGATTTATCAGATATAAAATGACTAGGCCAACACTACAAAAAGGTTAAAAGAGTAAGAAATATGTAACTATAATGAAACTAAAAAGAAAGGCTAGAATCAAGAACAATATTCACAATGTTTAGTGAGCATTTACTCACTGTTCTAAGGGCTTTACATGTTTCATGTTTAATCCTCACAACAACTCTCTAAAGTGACAATGACCATTGTATCTCCAATGTGAAGGTGATCAAGAACACAATGATTAAGAATTTGTCAAGTAGCATAATTAATAGAGCCAGAATTTCAACCCCACATTCTGGCTCAAAGCTTAAGCTTTTAAGCACAGCCCACCTTACTAATCATTAAGTCAATTATTATCATTAATTGCAATACTACTCATTTATTTAAAAAATGATAAAACCTGCAATCAAATAAAAGCCAATATTTTTAAATGTCTGCATGTTCAGACAATGTGAATACTTAATGCCACAGATCTGAGCATTTAAAATAGCTAAGATGGGAACTTTTAAATTTTGATAATTTTTTTAAAGTTCATGAAATTGACTAATGAAAAGTTAGAGAGCTGTCAGAAAGCATTATTTGGGGGGCTTTTTTAAAGTTCGCTTTAGAACTTTTAAGGAAAGAAAGAATAAATGTCATTGGGGGGAGGAAGGAAGACTTGCACATAAATGTACACAGCAGCCATAGACATAATGGGGGAAAAAAACAGAAACAACCTAAATGTCATTCAACACGGGAACAAACAAATAAATCTTGGTATATCTATACTATGGAATACTAGTCAGTAATACAAATGAACAAACTACTGATAAATGTAACATGAATGAATCTCCACATGGAGCAAAATTTACACACAAAAAAAATATTTATATACACAGGGGTGAGCAAAAGTAGGGTAATAATAATAAATAAATATATAATAATACAAGAATAAACTCTGTGTTTTGTTTACTCACACCTGTAAACCTCCTTAGCCCACCCCTGTGGAATTACCTTCTAATTCCATTTACATGAAGTTCAAGAACAGGCACTACTAAGTGTAAGGTGCTAAAAATCACAACAGTGGTTGCCTTTGCGGTGGGGATGAGTTGCAAAAGGCAAAGGAAACCTGCGAGGGTATTCTGTTATCTTGCTGGGATTGCAGGCATTTATAGGAAGGCATCTAGTTACACATTTAAGATCTTTCCACTTCGCAGTAAGTAAAATATACCTCAATTAAAAGAGAGGAAGAGAAGAGAGAGAGAACGAGAGGAGAGAGTATGATGACAGCAAGTTAACAAACTCTTGAAGTGTTACCAAAAGGGGCACAGAGGGAGATGTGGGGGTGCAGTAAGTAAAATATACCTCAATTAAAAGATAGGAAGAGAGAGAGAGAGAACGAGAGGAGAGAATATGATGACAGCAAGTTAACAAACTCTTCAAGTGTTACCAAAAGGGGCACAGAGGGAGATGTGGGGGTCAAAGGAGGATGTCTGCTGCAGTTTTGGTTCGGGTTGTAGGTGGAAGATACTGTAGTGTGTGTGTGTGTGTGTGTGTGTGTGTGTGTGTGTGTGTGTGTGTACACGCGCGCTGAACCAAGGCAGAGAGGGCAAGTTCAAGTAGTGCCTCACCCGGGAGTGAGAGGCGTCGTCTCAGTGCCCTGTGGGCCTTCCCCAGCAGCAGGCACACTCATCCTAAGGTGCACAGCGTGCACACTTCACAGTAAGAGTCACAGAGGAAAAGTATGTCGCTACCAAAGCAGTGCAAGTATCTGAGACCACGTGTAAGTTCTATTCCCATATCTCAGTAGAGTGTACGTACCAGCAGAGCGGCTTTGTTCTCACACTGCCCACAAACCTTCCCTCTTATCTTGGGCTTCTCTCTTTCAGAAAAATTTGCCATTTGATAATTAAGAGCTTGTCTCACTGGCTCTGGAAGGGGAAAAAAAGTCAGACTAATCACTCCCAGTAGGCTGAGGAGCCCACAGTCCCCTTCCTGTGACCATAGGGCCACACATATTCACCCATATCCACTCTGCTTAAAATTCACTTAAACTGGGCATGTACAATTATAGAATGTAGTAAGTGTTAAAAACTATGTTCTTGCCCGACCAGTGTGGCTCAGTGGTTGAGCATAGACCTATGAACCAGGAGGGCACGGTTCAATTCCAGGTCAGGGCACATGCCTGGGTTGCAGGCTTGATCCCAGTGTGGGGCGTGCAGGAGGCAGCCAATCAATGATTTTCTCTCATCATTGATTGTTTCTCTCTCTCTCCCTCTCCTTTCCTCTCTGAAATCAATAAAAATACATATATTTTAAAAACACACACTAAAAAACTATGCTCTTGATAGAATACCTGTGGCATTCTGTCACAGCTCCAGATCAAACTGAAGCCCACACAGAACATCTTCTATACTAAACGTTATACATTTCTAGAACTTGTTCTGCCAAATCATCTTAGCCATTCAAATCAAATGTGCTTGTCCTCTATTAAAAAGTCTTATTTTATTTGGAATTATTATATATTCAATATTGATTTAGGTTTTTGTTGTCAAAATATATTAAAATATGAATGAATTTTTCAATATTTCCTTAATTTCCTAGAGTAAAATTTTAATTTATAATTTATACTGCCAAATTATTATCCTCGTTAAAAGATTACATTAATAAACTTTAAGGACCAGTGCTATGAAAGTCCTCACTATGAAATATGCTATATTATAATCATATTCTAAGTTGATATTCTTTGTAAATAAACTAATCCCCCCTCCACTACAAACAAACATAAGTAAAATGTATTTTGAGTATCAAAGGTAGAGAGTCATCATTTGAGGGTTTAAAATCTTTATATTGCATAAACAATTCTAGCACTTTAATTTTCTATATAATTCAAATGTAAAAGAAATTATATCTGTAGCAACTAATAATACAATGGTAAACTGTTTACCTTGAAGCTTCTCCTTCAGTAATTTTAATCTCACTTTTCCAGGAGAAAGCTATATCAATGAAATAGATACTATTTGTTAGGTATACATTCTCTTATTCAAAGAAAGTTTAAGTCATTACCAAAAATACCAGAAAGTTATAAAATTTTGGTGCATCTTGAACAAAACAAATGTTTTGAAAGAATAATATAAAATTAATAGATCCTCATTAAAGCAGAAGTAGACCTTGTAATTAAGTTGATACAAATTTATAAAAAGAAAATAAATTTTGGAAATACATAAAAACAGTCTTTTAAAACACCATATATTATTAATGAGATTAAATTATCTTATGTTAGACAAATATCATTATATATCATCAAATGATTTTAGGAAAGCACTGCTATTCAAATATTATAAAAGCTTTTCTCGCCAAAACCGGTTTGGCTCAGTGGATAGAGCGTCGGCCTGCGGACTGAAAGGTCCCAGGTTCGATTCCGGTCAAGGGCATGTACCTGGGTTGCGGGCACATCCCCAGTAGGGGATGTGCAGGAGGCAGCTGATCGATGTTTCTCTCTTATCGATGTTTCTAACTCTCTATCTCTCTTCCTTCCTCTCTGTGAAGAATCAATAAAATATATTTAAAAAAAAAAAAAAGCTTTTCTAGCTCTGATCTTTCTAAAAGACACAAAGTCTAATATTTGCATAGACTGGATCTAAACTGAATTATGACTGAGCTACTCTGCTTATATACTTTAGGAGCCAATATTATTATCTTATTTGACCAATTTAGAGAACCACATATTTAAGCATCATAGACTTAACCTCCAAATGTATTATTTGTGATCCTTGACTTTCCCAATTGTAGAAAAAAAAAAAGGTAAATAAGACTAACTGCTAGGTATTTCAGATGAATATTCACTTAAAATCCTGGGATCTTAAGACTTAAATATATAAAACAGACTGGCCAATTGCACATACTTGCCTTGGTCATTAAAACAAACATTGGAAGTACACAGGAAAACATGGAGGAGCGTGCACAGCTACACAGACCTTGTCAGTTCATGCCTACTCTTCAATTTGCAATTTGCAAACTCAATTGCCCAATTTGTACATGAGAATATGGGAACAATGGTTGCCTCTATGTCGGTGGCTGTACCAACCAACCACAGTCATGTGAAAATTTAGGCCTAATTATTCTCAGTGAAGCTAGTGGTTTTGCTGCAAACGGGCATTTGTTATCCACGTTCTTTAAGTAGCTACTCAGATGCTATGTACCAACACAGCAAAAAAGAAAATGGGATTGAAATAATCAATTCTTAGTGAATACAACTTTTATTTTTAAACTTGTAATATTTTAAAAGTTACAGATAAATTAATCTCAGGTTTATAACCAAAGTATCCAATATTTCTACCTTAATGATATGTCTGAATTGTAACATGATCAATGTGGTTACAGGCTACCCGGGAAGAGGATTTGCTAAAGCAAACCGAAGCTATTATTAGGGATATTTTATCCTTTGTTTTTAGTATAGTAAAGAATATTTTTCTGCTCTATAATATGCTCATACTAATTTCAAATGACTCAAACTGAATAAAAAATATTTCAATGAAATATTTTTCTAGCTGCAATTTTTAGGCAAATAGAATTTCTTCCTAAGATTGATTTTTTAAAATATATTTTTATTGATTTTAGAGAGAGAGGGAGAGAAACATTGATGTGGGAGAGAAATGTCAATCGTTTGTCTCCTGTATGCACCCCCACTGGGGATGGAACCCACAACCTGGGCATTTCCCCTGACTGGGAATCAAATTGGTGACCTTTTTGTGCATGGGGTGATGCTCCACCAACTGAGCCACATTGGCCAGGGCTTCCTAAGTCTGGTTTTTATCTGTTTGAGGAAGCATTGAGGGTGGAGTAGGGCTGGACTAGCGACACACACACACACACACACACACACACACACACACACACATGCATATATGCACACGCATGCACATATATATAACTATATGTATATGCATATATATGTATATCTAAATAACTGAAATTCAATACACTAAAGCCTATGCCTTATTAACCCACTTACCTTCCACCAGCAGATGTTGAAGGGGTGCCGTCAGGGATCAGGGCAGTTTAGTGGCTCTACCACACAGACATGCCAGGTGGGCAATTGGGGACAGACTGTGCTGTCATCAATGGCCTCCCTGGCATTCGCAGATGCCTCCAAACTCCCTTCAATGCCCTCATCTGCCATGCTGGGCCCACAATCCTCCCATGAGCCACCTTTACAAATATTCTTTATCCAATTAGCTACTTGACCTTTGCCATTCTCTACTGTTTGTCCTTCTAGGCTCCTCTGCTATTCCATGGAGCCCTTATGAGAGAGTCATTTAACTAGCTTATGCTTTAAATCTTTCAAAAAATCTCTCTTCCAAAAGTTCACATTATCTGGACTCACCTTTCCTCTGACACAACCTCCTCCACAGAACTTCCCGGAGGAACTAGGTCCATTTCTACTCCCTTTCACTCACCAGAAGAAAAGTGGTTTTTTTTCCCTGTTTGCTCCTTAGTGCTGTCATCATTCTGCCTCTACTAAGTTCTGCCTCTTCAAAGTTCTCCCCACCCACTTACTGCCTTTATTAATATCTAGGATCTCCATCCACCAGAATATCAGCAATCTGCCCAGTATTTCTCGCCATCATATTTCTGGGTGATGATTGAGGAGACTACAATATCCATGTTCAACTGACATCCTAAAGCTGAAACCGTCCAACAGACTGACAAGTATGAGCATCTAAATGTCTCTTTGACCATTATGACCAAACCTTGAACTTAAGTGGCAATCCGTATGGCCGATCCTTCAAACTCAGAGTTCCGCAGTGCTAACCACGATCACCTTACCTCCTTCCTCTTAACCCCCATACCTACCTACCACTGTGATGACATAATACTAATTGGGTCCCTTATAAATCCATGCTGAACAACCCCAGTGAGCTCTTATGGCTCTTCAGCAATCCATGTATTCATTTGCTGCTAACCCTCAATCAAGATTCCCACAGTGGATACTCCAAACCTTCTCCATTCCAAAAAATTAAATTCACCCCATTTCCCTTCCTTAATCTGAGCAGATGATCTTACCTTCAAAGTTACTAAGAATGCTGAGGTCTTCCCAGGCAGAGTGTTTCACAGCTTCCTCTGCCTCACCCCCTTGTCAAACAAAACCTCTAAAATGTTACCTTTACCGCCACCTGTTTGCCCTTCCATCTTTCTGGTCTCAGAAAAAAATGCATTCTTCTTCCCTTACTGAGCTGCCTCTTCAAAGACGACACCCCCCAGAAACTGGCACTTCCCTCATTTGCATCTTGAATCTTTACTCCATTTTGTGAATCCATCTCTCAACTACAAACTGACTCATCTCTACATCTAATAATGACCCAATTATCAAACCAAATTCAGTGTTTCTAGAAATTCTCATTCCCCATAAATAGACATTTTAATGTGATTTTCAGTTGATGTTACAATTGGTTTCACACCTAGTATCTCACACATTGCTAAAGACTCTGTGAAGTAATTAACAAGTATCATTATGCATGTTTACAAACATAGTGACAAAAACTCAGAAAGGTCAAATGACTTGCCTGAAAATCACAAAGCTAATGAAATGAGTGAGGAATTGAGTCTAAACAGGATTTCTCGATGTTGGCCAAGATAATTCTTTGCTAAGAGAGCTGTCCTATACTGTAGGATGTATAGCAGCATTCCTGGCCTGTAGCCATTCATTACATACCATTAGCAAAACAAACAAACAAACAAACAAACCAAGAACTCTCATTAGCAAAATCAAATGTCTCCAAACATTGTCAGTGTCTTTTGGGTGAGGGGGAGAAACACTGGTCTAAAAGTAGACTCAAAACTTTTCCACTACACAATGTATCAGACAAGGTTGACTTCTCCATATTTTCTAAAAACACCCTCCTTCACTTTCCCCTTCTATGAAATTACATTACTTTGACTCTACTCCCACCATTCTTTCTCTTCTCAGGCTCCCTACACTGCAGAGCTGGCAAATTATCTTAGAGCCAGCCTGCAAGCCTGCCTTTCAAATCCTGGCCCTGATGCTTGACCTTGAGCAAGTTACTCATTTGATGTTAAATTACTTCATCTGTGGAACTAGAAAAATAACCGGTGCCTTTTAAGAGTAATATAAGCACTTAATGAGATAAAACAGACAAAGCAGCTAAACTGTTGACTGGTGTAAAACAGATAGCGAGTAAATATTAAAGTTCCCTTTGCCTCCATATCCCTGGAGCTTTACCCTTCACACCTGCCCCTCCTGAGCTTTATCCTTTATACCTTAGTTCTGCTTTTTATAGATTCTTAGGAACCACATTTACTCTCTCAGCTCAGCTTCTACGAACACATGAGAATTCAAATAAAAACTCTAAATCTTGCCCTAGCCGGTTTTGCTCAGTGTTTAGAGTATCAGCCCATGGACTGAAGGGTCAAGGGTTTGATTCTGGTCAAGCCCCAGTTGGGGCAGGAAGCAACCAGTGTGTCTCTCTCACATCAATGTTTCCCTCTCTCTCTCTGTCTTTCCCCCTCCCTTCCACTCTCTCTAAAAATCAATGGAAAAAAATATCCTAAATCAAATAAAAACTCTAAATCTCTGAAATTTGTTAAAAAGGTTGAACTTAAATGTTCTGACCAAAAAGAAAGAGAGAGAGAGAAATATGTGAGGTGATAGATTATTAATTAATTCAGCATGGCAGGGGGTACTTTTACAACATATATGTATATTGAATAATCATATTGTACACTTAAAATATGTTACAATTTTGTCATTATACCTAAATAAACCTGGGTGAAAGGAAGGAAGGAGGAGAGAGAGGGAGAGAAGAAGTTCTAAGTCAATATCCCAGAACTCTTTTTCTAACTTCTTTCTTTATTCTATCTCCTAAGGCTGCAATATCAATTATATATTTGATTTATTCCTTTCCTTTCTCACTGCTTTTTTAGTTCCATATATCCTTTGTAATTTTTCTGCTACATTTTAAGTTAGACTCTTCTCATTAGAATCTCTAGATTCTTTTAAAGATTTCTCTGCCTCTATACCATTGGCTTCCAAAGTACATGTATGCACATCTGAGGGAGCTCAGGAATAGAGCAGAGAAAACCAAAGAAAGATCTATTTATGTTCATATTATCCTTGATTAATATCCATATTGTGCTTTATAATACACATGATATATTAATATATAAGTGTATATATGTATATATACATATATGCACATATATATATGTAATTGAATTCTATTTATAAATAAAGAGTTCATGGGCACAAAGCTGTGCTCAAAATATATTCTTTATTAATGTAATGCATGATCAAAACAGTTTGGATATCATTTGCTCTATATTTATAAACTTAAAATGCACTGGATATCTGAACAAAATCAACCATCATAAAGCATCACCTTAATCTTGCTATCCTCCTGCTCCAAAGCTGTCAGGGAATTCCATTCATCCAATGAAAAAAATCAAGAAGCCTGAGTCTGTTATTTAAGGCTTTCCCTCCTGTCCTAGCTCACCTGATATACCCACCTTCTACAGCACCCAACCCCCCAAGCTTTCATTCTTCAACTCAATTATGAAGATTATGGGGACTAGCATTATGATTTATTCATCACTGTTTTCTTACAAACACATCTAGTAGACTTTCAAATATTTGCAGAACTAAACTATTATTTCTCAAGCACAGATAGCTCATACACTAAATAGTTATGGCAAAAATTACATACTGATGTTTTCTATAAATATTTTATATGTCATTATCTTCCACATTAGATGAGGATCTCCTGGAGAACAAGGATAATTCACTACATGACAAAGAAGACACTTAATAAATACTAAAGAATAGCTTGGCTGGTGTGACTCAGTGGTTGAGCATTGACCTATGAACCAGGAGGTAACAGTTCGATTCCTGGTCAGGGCACATGCCTGGTTTCAGGCTCGATCCCAGTAGGGGGCATGCAGGAGGCAACCAATCAATGAAATCGTTGATGTTCTATCTCTCTCTCCCTCTCCTCCCCTCTCTGAAATCAATAAAATATATTTTAAGAATAAAAATAAATACTAAAGAATGAATTAGATAAGAATCACAGAGTCAGCATTTTTAATACATTATATTTACAATAGCATCCAAAACATGGAACACTATATCTCAGAAAGATAATAAAAAATGGAAGGTGGGTTATCAACTTTTAATTCAAAAATTAAAGAAACATATTTCAGTAATATAAAATGCTTTTTCAAAGCCTAAAAGTTTAGAAGCACCAAGCAACATGTTTGTAGATGCCAACGGCCCAATGAAAGCTTAATAACAAGTATATCAAAATAAAAGCTATATAAGTTAAAACTCACAAAGTCTTGGATCTTGTACTAAAGAATTCAGAAGCAAAACAGTTTTCTTTATAGAAAGGCACTCATCTGGCTTTAATCATACATATAATGCAATGTTATATTATAATACACTAGAGGCCTGGTGCATGAAATCCATGAGCAGGTACGGTCCCTAGGCCTGGCCTGCGATCAAGGCCATCTTCCCTGGCTGCCGGCAGCGGCCCGCCACCCGCCACCACCCACCTCCGGTTCCACATTCACCATCTTGCACCCATCGTGGGCCTGGCCCAGGATAAACTTTGAGCCTGTGTAGGAGGCTGTGATCCCCCCAGTGGAGACCTGTTCATAGGAGGTGCTTTTGTGTGGAATTTCTTTCATGGTAAGGGATGGGGTGTGGGCCCAATGCCCGAGAGAGTTCTAGGGGGCCAATGGCACTATCAGGGTTATTCTGGTCACACCTGAAGGTTCACTGCATTTATTCGCTGGAGGATTCTACTTGCAGGGTCCTGGGGCATGACAACCTATCCCACAAAAAGGTCCCATTAGCTTTCAGGTTGCATCACCACTGAGGAGGGTAAGATCAGGTGCTTTAAGCAGAGAACATGGAATTAGAATTGAGGTTAGAATTCAGCAGCATCAGGAGACAGGTTCCTCAACAACCCACCTAACCAACGTCTGCTACCTTGCTGAAGGCTTCTCCCTCCCCTTCAGAGAACAGGTGGGGAGGAGTGAGGAGCAACTGTCTGCAGCTGTGGGCAAACCTGTGTCTCGGCTGCAGGAAAGAATACCACCTGGCCAGGGAAAGAATGCCAGCTGGCCGTGGAGAGGGACCAAGAGGTTGGCCATTCCCACCAGCTTGCTGGTCCGGCCCCCACGCCGCCACCCACTCCCGGGTGATTGGAGCCTGCCAGCCAGGGGAAGGGACTGAGGTTGGCCAGCAGACCCAGATAGGACAATTGGCACCTGCAGGCTGGGGGGCAGCTCCTGCGTTGAGCGTCTGCCCCCTGGTGGTCAGTGTGCATTATAGCGACTGGTCATTCCACTGTTCAGTAGATTTGCATATTACCTTTTTATTATATAGGATAGTAAAGATCAAGTAATTCTATAACTGGGAAACCTGTAAGTAGTTTTCCCTTGGGTATCTTCACATAACAATCAAGAGGATATGGATAATAATTATTATTTAAGCAGAACATCAACATATTAAGCAAATGCGATATAATGAAAAGGCAGAAAAAAATCTGCCCCTTTGTTACATCAAAAAACCTGCATATAGAACCACATTGTTCTATTTCACATACTTGAAACCAGAACTGAACTGAATGAGGAAAATTAGTTTAAAAAAATTCAACTCAAAGTGACTTTCTAAAAATCAACTTGCAGATGGAAAACAAAAACATATCTGAATATGAAAGTTCTATATAACCTATAAAAAATTAATCAAAATCCAATAACATGCAGTTGTTAAAACAAGAACAGTAAGTTCTTAAGTATGGAGAGGAATGCAAGACCGGAAAACATAATTTATATATTATTGCTTAGCAAACTGCTTGAGAATCAAATAGTATTTTCTTACCTTAATAACATTTCTTTTATTTTGTGACAGTATATGTGACTGATTACCCAATTTTCCCACTTTTCCAGATTTCCAGTGATAGTCACTTGACCTTCAATACATATAAACAGAAAATAAAATGTAATAACCAAACACATTTCTCCTTTTAATGAAAACAAATATATTTTTCCTATTTCAGGAAATGGAAATTCAGTTTTTAGCATGTAACAGACCAGCACAAAATGAAAATGAAATATCAATAATGCCACAGCATCCTCGGTAATTCTGAAATATAGCCCTACCATGTTTGGAACTTTTGAGATAAAATGAATAAAAGTGAAATGTCCAGAGAGATGAAATATTCCATTTTTTTGGACATTATCATGACTACAGATAGCTTGACTGATTTATAGGAAATTTTACAGATTGTCATGCAATTTTAAAAGCTAAGGGTTCACACATGTAAAGAGGAAAAGGAAGTAAAACAATAATAAAAAATATTCAGCAGATCTACTAAGTGATTAATTCCTTATTAAAACTTAAAATTAGCTCCCACAATGAAAGGTAACAGCTAGTACAAAGAAGGCAAACTGTTTGCTCTACAGTTTAGTTTTCAAAGTACCTTTGAGACTCACATTTTTTTTTTAAGTCAACAGAGCAGGGAGTTCAATTCCCACTTAAAAAGTAATGAGACAAAATCTTGCGCAAGGTCACAGATAATGAATAAGAAAGCCAAGATGAGAACACTGGGCTTCTAACTTCCTAACCAGTAAGTGGCACATTCTCATTCTGGTGACAACATTTACTATCCATGTAACCTCAGTAAGGCATTTAACTCTTCTGAAAACTCGGTCAAGCTTCAGAACAATTTTAAAAATATCTAAAAAAGGTTCCTCGGCTAAATAAAACTGACTCTTGGGGGCTGATTACAGAAGCTTTCATTCACAGACACATTTGTGAACCACTGAGAAGTCCAAAGCAGTGACGTTTCAAAAAATAAAACTGGTAATTGGATCATTAAGAGAAGAGCAGCAAGATACACAATAAACTTTGTCAGCTGGGGTGACATACCCTGTTGAGATGCCTTGTTTAAACCAATGTTCTGGTCATTAGAAAGGGTGTGTGCAGGTGTCATCAATATTTTTCAAAGAGATAGACATAAATTCTACTGAAACTATAATAAACATTTGAATTTTCTTTTAATAAAATTTCAGCTAAAGCATACTGGTTTAAAATATTTCAAACATACTCATGGTCTTGAATAATTCTTATATGTGTATGTACATGTAAACACCTGCCCCCCAAAGTTTTTTAATAAATAATAATGACTCTAAACATAAACTAGCAATCTCCTATTGATGGCAATTTTAGGGGAGCAAAGGGAAAGTTCTGTATTAATGTCCTGAAAATTCTAGACTATAAATGATTCAGAAGAAAAATAGAAGAGAAATAAGAACATGTGAGAGTAAATAAGGTCCAGAAGATACAAAAGTAATGGTGATTTCAAAAAGCAACATGTCTTATATAAGAAACACAAATAGAAAAAAAACAGGGGAAATTCAATATTGCTTGATCATCAGGAAAAGCCAGAAATTATTCATTCAGGACAGATCTTTATTGGAATGACAAGAGTACATAAAATAGTTCTTCACATAATTCAGTTTATTCCTCTGAAATTATCTAAAAACGTCACCTACTCTCTTTCTTCTCTGTCTTTGCTCCTTGTGGATTGGAACTCTTGTAGTTTCTTTTCCATCTCATGGTTCTCCAACTCTAACTGTACTTTCTCCATCTTCAGTTCTCGGAAATTTCTGAATAAGATTTAAAGGCAGAATGTTCATTTGGGATAAACCAACAAAATCAAAGCTAAGTAATTTTATATCAACTTTTCCTTTTAAGCAAAATTATGAGTAATAAATAGTGACGAAGCATGTTAACTACTTTCTTTGTTCTTTAAAATATGGTTTCTAAAGTTAGCATTTACTTTCTATTTAAGCAGGTATCTCTGCAAATCTTAGACTTTTATGTTTCCCGTTGCATTGCTTGAGGTTTTAAATCATAATTCACTTTATATGTGAGCTATGCCTTTATATATGAACAAATATCTATGGCACACAATAGAAAACAAAGGAAAATTATTTTTAAATTTTATACTGTCTTTTCTCTAAGGATTCAAGTGTTTTTGAATCAGTGTTTAAAATAACCACTTTTTCTATGTAAGCAGAATACATACTTTTGCTAAATCTTCAGTAAATTTCTATCTTTACGTCATATATATCTAATAAAAAAATTAAATATGAAAAAAAAAGAACAGAGCCTGCTTGGAGAAAGCACCTATTAGGGTTTTGGTACAGGACCCATCGAAAAGGTTAAATGGGAACTGAGACAAGCACCACCAATTGTTTCCTCTGAAGAAAAACAGTAAGAAGATAACTTTTTAAACAAGAGCCCCCTTATAGATTTGATAATAATATCTGAAGCCCACCAAGCTTTTGACATAGCTATTTCCTTCATTTTACATTCTATTCTCTAGTCAGCATGTCATTGACTCTTCCATGGGTCTAAGCTAACCTTGTTGTCTATCTTTTATTACCTATGATGAGTTTAAATCTCTATTTTCTGTATTACATGAGTGGCTTACTATATCATGTAGCATGGGCACCCACACATGCTATCGCAAGAAACCAAAATAAGAATAATGAAAATCAGAAAAGAGAACTAATTTATAGAGATGGTGAGGAGTCACCAAGGAGCAAGGGAGCCAAAGGTATGTCCCCAAAAGAACACAATCCAGGGAGATATATAAAAAGTGACAAGAGGAAAAGGCTGTCCAGAGGGTTTAGGGAAGCCGGCAAAGATACTGAGGGGAAGGCTTGTTTTCATTATATCTGCTCTACAAGGCGTAATTCAGCCCCTACTACATACCATACACTCACTAAATTAGGTAATAGAATATGAGACCCAATGGAGCTTCTAGTATAGAGAGGAACACAGACAAGCATGAGTGTAGTTGAGATGCAGTATGATGGTGAGCTCACTGGAGGGGTACAGGGAGGTACCCGAGCATACCGAAAGGGCACATATCCAGCCCCTGGAACTGTAGGAACAATTTTGTTTACTAACATCCTCTACAAGGTACCTGAGGACAGATTATGACTTCCTACTTTTGTTTCCACCATTCCTAGAACTCTGAATAAATGTTTGTTGGATGAATGTTTATAAGTATGTACACACAGACTTGGAACATATCACTAAAATCAAATGCATATCCCCTTTTCTTTTAGCAGAATAAAGGGAAACTGGTAATACCAGCAATTGCATATCTCCCCTCCCCCCAAAAAACAATGTGAATCCTTATCATGATAACGCCATAAAATTGTATAACATTTTCTAGTTACACAATGCTTTTACAGTAAAAGGAGAATTAGGAAAGCTCTGAAGACATTGAATACCATAGGGCCATTGATCTGGATTAGGGAACTCAGAAATTAAAATTAAAAACCAACAGTCTGTTCCTAACCTATGCTAGCTGGCTCTTAGTGACATTGTAGAGGAAGGTCTTAGGAATTTTCAGGGACTCTAGATGATCTCAAAGGCAAACAGGATACTGAACTTCTGGCATCCCTGCCATGTCATGAAATTCCCAGGATACCCAGAGCTGCTTGGCTCTGGCTGAATGCATCTACCAGGCAATCTAGGATAGAAGATACTCTTCCTAAGAAAGGTGAATTCAACATAGCATCTTTTAACCATACAAAGTGTTCAATTAGTGAGGACTTCCTTTTTCCTGTTAAAAGGTCACTCACCCTAATAGTCTCCTTAATTTTTAGTTTCTTTCAGTTTTACTCAGAGAAATATCTTTTTTATTTTATTTTATATAAGTGTCACAGAAATATTTGTAACTTTCTGCTATAGTTTTAATAGTTAGTAAGCACAACCTTCATTTATAACGTTTCCCTTCTATTCCTGGGGCATAAATATTTTATTCCTTACTTTTTAAACTATTATCAGGCCAACTCTCTTATAGATGAACATACAAGGTGTGAAAAAAATAGAGATAAGAATTCACAAATTTAGAGTTCAACTCTAAACAGCCTTATGTAAAGGCTTATTGTGCTTTCAGTTACAATATACAAAAACTTTAGAATTATTTCTCCCTAAGTAAATATGTATGCACTTACTTATATTTTAGCTTCACAGAATGTCCAGGTTTTCCCCATGGAAGAACTACAAAGTCTTTGCTGTTCATGATTACTGTCTTAATATTTTCTAGAAATTATTGTTGTTTGTGGAAACTTCTGAAAAAGCAACAAATGCTTTCAGTTACAATATACAAAAACTTTAGAATTATTTCTCCCTAAGTAAATATGTATGCACTTACTTATATTTTAGCTTCACAGAATGTCCAGGTTTTCCCCATGGAAGAACTACAAAGTCTTTGCTGTTCATGATTACTGTCTTAATATTTTCTAGAAATTATTGTTGTTTGTGGAAACTTCTGAAAAAGCAACAAAGACAAAAGCATTATGTCAGCGGTAAAGAGGTTAACTTACAAATTTGAAACTACATATAACTCAGAAACTGTTAGGAGGGAAAAGGCTAAATCAAAGGTTAAACAAAAAAAATATTATATGTGGTAAATTATAATTTATATACATTTACATACCAATAAAGTTATAAATACAACATTTCTGATGGAAATAAAATTTTACCAATAATTATGTAGCAAAAGACTATGGCAATATTCAACTGAAAGTGACGAAAGCATTCATAAACACAAGTATAGTACACATTCTGGTTCTTTCTATGTTAAGGTTATAAAAATATATATATCATGTATTTGTTCTCATCCAAAAATAACATCCAAGGCTAAATATAGTAAAAAGAGATACAATCCAAACTTAAAACTTCTTTTTTTTGCATATATGGTCATGTAAGATGAGAATTAAGGTATATAATGATTACCCAAAGGCATTTTAATATTCTCATTTATCAAAGAAAATTTTAATGATGCTCTTAGCCTAAGGTCATAAATTAGCATATTTACAAAGAATTTTCAACAAGAAATGAAACAAAATAGATTTTCTGCCTAACTCTAAGTTAACCAGAAAATTAAATTATTCAGAACACCCTATTTCCTGAGTATCCCAATTATTCATGGTCCTATAATAATTTACTCTGCAATCTGAATTACTGAATCACATGCAAAACTATTAGATTTTTATATGAATGAAATTTCCAAAAACTCTTTAGAAATATAAAAGGCAATATCATAGAGTCCTTACTCTTAAGTGCTCAAACCATTTGATACTATCAGTTTATACATGTGTTCTTATATGCTCATACCCCTATAAATATTTGTTAAGGCTGTGCTATATGCAAAGTACTGGGCTGAAAGGCATGAAGGAGTCAAGGCCCAAGAATATTTATTGTTTGGGCTCAAATGGCAGAGAGTCAAATACGGTATTTAATATGTAAAAGCTATAAAACAAGGTGGAAATGATAAGGGCCATAAAACTTATACATATAATAATGGAAGTGAGAGAAAAGAGAGAATTCTAGCTGGCTAGTATATAAAGTATAGCTTTAAGTAGAAACAGGGCTTATATATGATGATATGGATTGAATGATCATTCTACACTGTAAGAAAGTACAGCTCTTAAATGGGGACTGACTGCTTCCATTTGATTGATGTATAGGTTACATGAAGGGGGAAAAGTAGGCATAAGTTTGGAAATGTAGGCTGAGGCCCAATAATGGGTGGCTTTAAATGCCAACATCAAGCTTTTGGAATTTATTCTGTAGCTAAGGAGAGTCACTGAAAGTTTTAGAGAAAAGAATAGAAAATAACACTAGAAGCTTTGCACAGACTTAAGAGTAGGCATCAGAATATGAATAACCAAATGGAAGGTTATTGTGACTTCAAAGTCTACACAACCAATTTTAAGCAATAAAACAAAATTTTTTTTTAAAAAAGTCTACACAACCAAATGACTATTCATTGTTGTTCTTTAGGGAAACATAATTTCAATGATGCAACCACTGATCAAAACATTTTTGGAATGTCTCTTTTGAAACCGTTTTCAGAATCCATCATACCCTCAAAAATACACACAAATCTATTTTGTTGTGCTTCATTTAAAATAAAAATGCCCAGCAGAAGCAACTACTTTGTTCACTCAAATCTAGTTTCAAATAACCCTACCTCCAAAAATCAAATCTACCATGAAAGGGTAGACTTCTACAACCTTGGAGGAAAGTCTGAAGGAATTTATTCTTTGAAGATAATTACAAAATGGAATTTCACAAAATAATTTTAAATTGTAAGCAATGTAGTGAGTGGTTGCATCATAGCAGTATGTATATTTCTGCCTTTGATCAACATTTATGTAGCTGCTCCTTTGTGATCCCAGTTACTGGTACTGAAGTCACAATGGTAAATAACATGGTACCTTCCCTCAAAGAACTCACAAGCAAAGAGAAAGCCACACAAGCAATAGCAATACCATGGGACTTTCCAACAGAAGGACTTAGGAGGAACACCCAACTCAGATTCGTTTCTCAACCACCGCCTCCTGTCTCTCAAAGCTAAAATCGGTGTCAAAAAGAACTAAAGCTACCACAGGAACAGAAACCTAGGATTTTGTTTGCTTTTGGGGAGGATGCATCTTCTTTGTAGGTAAAATCTCTCCTTTTTATCAAACAGAGGCTACAAAAGCTAACTTTAATACAACCTCCAGGAATAATCCTGCTTCTATATCCCTTTTTTTTTTATTATAATCAAGTAATCCAACTATTGGACCCTAGTCTACTGTTGGTAAGTTTTGCAAGAAAATTAATAATTCATCATTATCATTAAAAAAGTAAAAAAAATCCACAGTTAATGTGTCTAATTAATTAAAATAATTTACAGTGCCCTGACTTTATGCATTGAGATATACAATTTTTTGTGTATGTACATATGCATAAAGCTGATCTGATACGGAAAGACTGAAATGAATGAAAGAAAAGTCAGTGAATTTCATTAACACGAGATGATTCAGATTTATAACTCTGCTGATAATGTGATTTAACCAATAAATGGTCTTATTCAGAGGGCATTTCACTTCACTGAATGCAATTAGTAAGGTTTCTTCTCAATTGAATGTTTTATCGAGTCACACACATAAGCCAATTTTCTTGCCTGAAAAAAAAGAAAGACTGTAATTGTGAGTCATTCTGTTCTGCATGTTTCCTTTCGTAAAACCAACAGAGAATTAGTCACCTTTCTTGGGAGAGCAAGGATATAACAATGTCATCACGAAGAATCGCAAAGCACAAAACTTCAGTTGCCTAACCAGGGGGATACAGATAAAATCCCTGTGATGCAAACCTCCGCCTGTCCTCTGGTCACTCATTTTTTGTCTTATCATTAAATCCAAAAAGTTTAGTAGTTATTTGGAACATTTTATAGTAACCTGATTCATTAGGCTGCATCATTTTTCTGTCCCCAACCTTGTTCTTCCCCACACATTTACAAACAATATGACCCCAAATTGTCCATGATGGTTTGATATCCTTCTACCTAGTTCTCATTCTGAATGCAACCCAAGCACCAAGGCCTGCTGCCACCAGATGGAAACAAGGAAATTAGGATGATCTATAAATCTAAAAACTCAGAGCATTCATCAAGAGTTGCCCAAGTGGTCCAACAGGCATGGCTCAGTGGTTGAGAACAAGACCTATGAACCAGGTCACGATTTGATTCCGGTCAGAGCACATGCCCAGGTTGCAGACTGGATTCCCAGTGTGGGGTGTGCAGGAGGCAGCCAATCAAAGATTATCTGGTCGTTGCTGTTTCTATCTGTCTCCCTCCCTCTCTGAAATCAACAAAAATACATTTCACTAGGGGGGGTGAGGGCATGTGCTGGGGGTGGGAGTGGCCTGGGAGAGGTAAATAGGGGAAAAAGAAGACATATGCAATACTTTAATCAATAAAGAATAATAAATAAATAAATAAATAAATAA